>NW_027411644.1:124656019-124949595 GCF_047663935.1 Musca autumnalis | reverse complement strand
AATAATAATAATAATAATAATAATAATAATAATAATAATAATAATAATAATAATAATAATAATAATAATAATAATAATAATAATAATAATAATAATAATAATAATAATAATAATAATAATAATAATAATAATAATAATAATAATAATAATAATAATAATAATAATAATAATAATAATAATAATAATAATAATAATAATAATAATAATAATAATAATAATAATAATAATAATAATAATAATAATAATAATAATAATAATAATAATAATAATAATAATAATAATAATAATAATAATAATAATAATAATAATAATAATAATAATAATAATAATAATAATAATAATAATAATAATAATAATAATAATAATAATAATAATAATAATAATAATAATAATAATAATAATAATAATAATAATAATAATAATAATAATAATAATAATAATAATAATAATAATAATAATAATAATAATAATAATAATAATAATAATAATAATAATAATAATAATAATAATAATAATAATAATAATAATAATAATAATAATAATAATAATAATAATAATAATAATAATAATAATAATAATAATAATAATAATAATAATAATAATAATAATAATAATAATAATAATAATAATAATAATAATAATAATAATAATAATAATAATAATAATAATAATAATAATAATAATAATAATAATAATAATAATAATAATAATAATAATAATAATAATAATAATAATAATAATAATAATAATAATAATAATAATAATAATAATAATAATAATAATAATAATAATAATAATAATAATAATAATAATAATAATAATAATAATAATAATAATAATAATAATAATAATAATAATAATAATAATAATAATAATAATAATAATAATAATAATAATAATAATAATAATAATAATAATAATAATAATAATAATAATAATAATAATAATAATAATAATAATAATAATAATAATAATAATAATAATAATAATAATAATAATAATAATAATAATAATAATAATGATAATAATAATAATAATAATAATAATAATAATAATAATAATAATAATAATAATAATAATAATAATAATAATAATAATAATAATAATAATAATAATAATAATAATAATAATAATAATAATAATAATAATAATAATAATAATAATAATAATAATAATAATAATAATAATAATAATAATAATAATAATAATAATAATAATAATAATAATAATAATAATAATAATAATAATAATAATAATAATAATAATAATAATAATAATAATAATAATAATAATAATAATAATAATAATAATATAATAATAATAATCTAAGGGCCATTATTATATGTGTTCTTTTACTATCTTATGGATTTAAAAATGCAAAATAAACCAATTTTGAGGCATTAAAAATATAATTTTTACATTGAAAGTTAATTACAAGAAGCTCCTCCTTGAAATTCAATAATCACTTTTAACTTTAAGTTAACCGGAACGCTATAAATCTGTTCGGTAAATCCAAACTATAACAAAAGAATACTTATAATAATGGGGGTAAGACATTGAATAATTAATTGATGACAGAAATTGGTATCTTTTGCATGCCTATTTCACTGGAAATGTCAATTCAAATGACGACTTTTCCTGAGAACCGTTTGATGTAAATATTAGTTCAAATAAAGTGGCATCTACTTTTTATTACGATGGTGTCGTATTTTTGTTAAGGTATTATGCATATCTTTCAACGAAATAACAAGTGTTGGAAGCAGACAAATATCTTGGAAATAAGTTAATGTGGACAATTTAACCACGAAAGTTAACCAGAATATACATACCAAAACAGTTTGAGAAATGGATGATTATCCTTCTCTATTGTCATGTGCAATGCAGAAATAAAAAAAAATTTACTTCTTCTGAGTCGATTATATTTGGTGTTGGAGTCGAGATAAAGAGGTGATTTTGAAGATCGTTATGCAAGTGTACGAATGGGGGTCAGTGGGGTTGTGTGAACGTATAGAGCAAAAATTCTGAAATTTGACAGACGGGAAAGGTATTTGAAAATTCGTATTCGTATTAAGCGTTACTTTTATACGTCTTTTTAAAAATTGTTATAAAGGTACATTACAAGGTTTTCAGCGCTGCTCTTTCGAATTTTTTAATAAATTTTTTCTCTTATATTTTCGAAATATCTAAATGTCAGTATGCTCCATACTCGCTTTGCGACACAAAAAATTTGTTATCCTCTTTTATATTCATGTCGATTTTCCGCTAACGAAGTAGCGGGTACTTGCTAGAATTTCATATACGCCATTATTGTTGCATTTGGTTTGTTTTTGTTGTTGTTGTTTTGTTTGTCAGTGGCTGAGAGTATATCTCCGTCAACACAGCTGACTGATACTTTCTTACTTAATCTCCTTAATGGATGTGTAGAGTTGTGGGGCTACAATCGAACTATGTTCACAATTTTTATGTGAGGATGTTTTTTATTCGCTAAAGTCTCAAAATTTACATTTCCACCAAAATCGGTTGCAATTTTGGCTTTAATCTTGAAAATACGTTAAATGGGGGGGGGGGCGTCATATGGGGCTATACCAAAACGTGAACCAAGCTCGCGCAGAACCATTAACATATGTCCTATCGGCCGGTATGGTTCAATGCAGGCTATACTAAAACGCGAAGCTATCTTGAAAATATTTTGTACATAAGTGTTCTGTCCGCTGAAAACTCCATATACCAATTTTCAGCAAAATCCATTGAAAACTAAATCTAAAATGTAAAAACGGCGCCACCGTCACAGGAGCACTACCGGAAACTGCGGGTCATATTGATCCCCATCCTACCCACTAATATAGGAAAATTTTTTCCAAAATTTGTGTATACTACGTCATTTACATTAAGAGTTATTAGTAAAGTTCCGCTGAAGTGCTCATATTTCTAACTAACTAAAATCTCTGCTGGCCACTTGCTTGTGTGTGTTTGCTTGTGTTTTCACTACTTATCCCAGCAAAATGTTCGATGACAAATCATGAGTTGAATCATGGGTGCAAGTGATATGTCATCGGTGAAAATTCGGGTGAATCACCGGTGACATTTACAAGGGAGTGACACACGCTTTCACCAATTCATTGTCATGGAATTTATCACCGGTTCATTGTTATGGCTTCTTGCACCAGTTCATTGTCATGGCTTCTTGCACCGGTTCATTGTCATGACATTTTGCACCGGTTCATTGTCATGGGTTTTTGCACCAGTTCATTGTCATGGCAGTTTGCACCAGTTTATTGTCATGACATCTTGCACCAGTTCTTTGTCATGACATTTTGCACCAATGCCTTGTATCCGGATGTTCGCTAATCAGGAATAAAATAAGAAAACAATTCACAGGTGATTTCTATCATCAGATGTTATTTTATACCCTCCACCATAGTATGGAGGGTATATTAAGTTTGTCATTCCGTTTGTAACACATCGAACTAATCATTTGCGACCCTATAAAGTATATATATTCTTGATCAGGATAAAATTCTAAGACGATCTAGCAATGTCCGTCTGTCTGTCCGCAATAATATAGATAGAGTGCTGAAATTTTGCACCCGAGGGTCTTTTTTCCATAGGCAGGTCAAGTTCGAAGATGGGCTATATCGGTCCACTCTTTGGTATAGCCCCCATATAACGGTACCTCCGGATTTGAGGTATTTTGACGTTATTCGCCACATTTGCAGACCGAATTAGCTAAAATTTGGCACTTAGGGTTCCTAGTGATCAACAAACTTATATCCCAAAGGATATGGGCATAGGTCCATGTTTTGGTATAGTCCCCATATATCGGTACCTCCCGATTTTCAATTTTTAACCGAACTAGCTGTAATTTACCAGTTGAGGTTCTCAGTGGTCATGCAATATCTCCACCAAACATCGTCAACATAGGTCCATGTTTTGGTATATTCCCCATATAACGGTACCTCCCGATTTTCGGTATTTTGAGAATTATAGTCACAATTTGTAACCGAACTATCTGCAATTTGACATTTGAGGTTCTCAGTGGTCATGAAACATCTCCACCAAACATCGTCAACATAGGTCCATGTTTTGGTATGGCTCCCTTATAACCGTACCTCCCGATTTTCGTTATTTTGAGCATTTTAGTTACAATTTTTAACCGAACTAGCTGTAATTTGAGATTCTCAGTGGTCACGAAATATCTCCACGAAATATCGTCAACATAGGTCCATGTTTTGGTATAGCCTCCATATATCGGTACCTCCCGATTTTCGGTATTTTTAGAATTTTAGCTACAATTTTTAATCGAACTAGCTGTAATTTGCCATTTGAGGTTCTCAGTGGTCATGAAAGATCTCCACCAAACATCGTCAACATAGGTCCATGTTTTGGTATAGCCCCCATATAGCGGTACCTCCCGATTTTCGGTATTTTGAGAAATTTAGCTACAGTTTTTAACCGAAATAAAACATCTGCAACGAAACATCGTCAACTTAGGTCCATGTTATAGCCCCCATATAGCGGTATCTCCCGATTTTCGATATTTTGAGAATTTTAGCTGTAATTTTTAACCGAACTAGCAATAATGATCGGTATTTTGAGAATTTTAGCTACAATTTTGTCTATTCAAAAATAATCGTCAATATACATAGGTCCATGTTTTGGTATATCCCCCCATATAACTGTACCTCCCGATTTTCGGGAATTTTCAGTGGTCACGAAATTTCTTCACTAAAATTCGTCAACATGGGTCCATTTTTGAGGGTCTACATTGTTTTGATGAAACTACCCTCAATTTGACTCTTGAAGTTCCCTGCAGCTATAAAACTTTTCCGCCAAAAAATTTAAAGATCGGTTGACTCTTTGATATAGCCCCGTAGGTGGTACTTTTCACCTACCTGAACACATTTTTTAGATTAGATTAAATAACACTGTGCAACAAAATGGAGGTGAAAGTCTGGGGCACGGAAAATTCCTCTTGGGAAGAAAGGCCTTGGTGAGTATATTATGAACCCCGAAGGACAGATGCGACGTGAGTAGAACTTCCGCGTTATGGCGTGATGAAATTTTTGTTAGAGACCCTGTGGGCCATCAGGAATTAGGGTTATATCTTTGTTCACTGTTGCTTAAGTGCTCTACAAAAACAACAAACAAAGATATAATGCTAATGCATGATGGCTTACAAGGTCTCTTGCAAAAACTTCATCACGCCATAACGCGGAAGTTCGACTCACGGCGCATCTGTCCTTCGGGGTTTTTTATATACACACACCAAGGGCTTTTATCTCCAAAAGGAATTATCTCTGCCCCAACATTTGTGTTCACAGTGTAATTTAAGCAATAATGGGAGGCAGTAGGAGTCTATCCATTGTCGAAAAAGTTGTTCCACCTAAAATTGTGAAAGGACCCTAATTATTCCATTTTAATTAAGACTATTTTATGGTGGAGGGTAGAAAAAGTTCGGCCCGGCCGAACTTAACGACTTTTTACTTGTTCTTTATTTTTTATGAAGTTTTAAAAATTATATATTATATTGATCTGCCAAAATCATATTTATCTCTTCCGATGGCTGCAAGATATTTCTTTCAATTTGGATTTCTGCTTTTCCAATATTCGGTGAATTATGTGCCAATCTCTGCTCCAGGCTCATCATTTGGGAAATCTAGTATAAATTTAAAAATCCATTCGACTTAAAATGTCAATTCCATAGAATATACGTCAAATAAATCAGAGTTTTAAATCGACTGGTTTTAATTTGACGTATATGCTATGGAAATGACATTTTAAATCGAGTGGATTTCGTAAGTCTAAACGTACTATTAGATTGTTTTTATTCTAAAAAGAACATATTGTTCCCTCGGGTAGCATAATTATCCATCCTGTTGACATTGACATGGGCCATCCAATGCAATTGTTGCAGCTCGATACGTTATACTATATTGGTGTCGGTTGTTGTTGTTGTTGTAACAGTGTGGCTCTGGGTCTATCTCCAGTTCGCGGAAAGTGGCTTATTCGATGAGATGTAACCACAGATCCACTTGAAAAGTTGTTTTGTGTCGTGCGGGCCGATGCCGAATACTGGGCAGATGTCTTGCACGGTGCGATAAATTTCCGCCCAACAGTACTCTGGTTTGTCGTGGCAGCTGACGCTCTACAGCTGCGGTAGATGGGGGATGTACTCCGAGGACATAATCATAACATAATGTTCCCTCCTGTATTGTTGGACCTCCCTCTCTAGAGGATGAATATCCTTCTTGATATGCCTGGGTGTGTCTGTAGCCAGCAGATAGTGATTGGGATGGGTTGCTCTCACGGTAACACCCGAGCAAGTTCTGCAAGGAAATCATCTCATTGTGTTGCTGTGCTGGAAGAATCTTTGCCTCCTCATTGTTACTGTTCTCAGATCGGCATTTTGACAAATTTTAATCTTATCCCACTGCGTATCGTTGTCCGGTCAACTGCGTGGTAGAATAAGAAAAGGTAGCAACAATACACAGCTGACTGAACTGGGTTGTAATGTTAGTGTCAAATTTCATATGACTTTTTATACATTTATTTCTATTTCGATGTACATTAGGGACATATATTTTTTGGGAAAAAAATATATCATTCGGAAAAAACCATTTCCCAGAAAGACTTCTTCATATCAATGATATGTAACCTCCTCCAAGTTCGAACGATAAGCCGCGCAGTAAATCCACGCTTGTAGAGGCGATACAACGTTTGTTAATATGTGAGGTATTTTGTTAAAATTTAAAAAAATAAAGCCCTAATAAACATGTGCTTCTTTGATTTCTAAAACAAAACATTGAAACAGCTTCTCCTTTTTCTATGAATTTCCAGCGACCCCAAACTTTTCTGCTAGAATTCTACTTTCTGCGAGAATTTATGCATTTAGTGGAATGATGTGGACACATAAAAATTGAAAATGTAACGAATTTTCATTCATGTTTTCCAAAATATTCAACCAAATGTGAAAAATTATTAGTTTTTTAAATTCCAATAATTTATAGACATTACCTTGTTTTGTCTACAAATACAACTGGCAGTAACGTTACAAACAAAAACAAATTCCTTTGTGGTTGTTGTTCGAGTTGTATTTGTTGTAGTATTTACTTTACCTTATATTTGTTCTACCATGTATGTTGGGCGAGCAGCGTTGCTGGCTCTTATGTTCTTGACTTGCGACGGCAGAGTGAGTGTTACTCTTTGTTTTGAAAATGTTCTTCCCACCAAACTGCAACATCAGCATTTTCATTTTATTTTACTTCTCGCATTTTATTTTGTACTTCGATTTTCATAAAAATGCTTCCTAATAACCCGTTTATATATAACTGGATTTAACAAACCGACTGGGTTTTAAATGTCAATTCCATTGCTTATATTTCAAACAAATCCTCATAAAGAAGGTTAACCCTGCAAAAAGCTCTAATATAAAGTCCCAATTTACATTAGGCGAGTTTACTTGCGGCAATTGTCAGTTTCTAGGTGAGAGAGGGTGCTGAGAGGCAAAGGGTTACCATATGCCTCACCTCTCTATCCTACAAAATGACAATTGCCGCAAGTAAACTCGCCCAATGTAAATTGGGACATACAGGATATTACCCTTAAAACTCGAGATTTATAGGGTGTATGTAGACTTTTTTGGTTGACTGTATTTTTTCAAAAAGTACAGGAACGGAAAGTATAGAAAAGTTAAAAAATATGTCAAGAATAAAATCATCAATTTACATCCATCCAATTTGACGTTGTCCCACGTATGTACATATATTATGGAGAATTAGACAAAAATCCCAAACATGTATGCTGTTATAATGAATAAATATACGTTTTGTATTCTCAATATGAAAACAACAATAAAACTGAAGTTAATGATCCCTTTAAAGATTTTTTAAAAGCGCATTTTAATAAAAAATATTAAGTTCGGGTAACTCATTCGATAATTAACCGCCTGTTCATGTATGTCGCACGGAAACCTGTACGAAAGGAAAGCAGTCACTCGCTTCCGTCTAAAAATGCGTTCATGTATTTCGCAAACTATCTTGCGACTGCCGTTACATATCCTACGCGAAATACTACTAATTTGAATGTACATTTGTACAACTATGTTCCATAATTGAGAGCCAAATGAGAAATGAAAACAAAATCCACATATACATACAAATATTGGAATACGTGTGATTTGTTTTGTTTCAAAAATAAAATGTGTCGGTATTTTGAATTATTTTATTTGATTGATTTCTTCAAAATAATGAATGAACCCGCCATTTAAACGTGTCTGTAAAATTTTTATTTTGTTTCAAGAATGTGTTGCGTAAATTTGTTTTAAGATTTTTGGTGTTATTCGCGAGTTTACGTTCTACTCGGCAGCTACAAAGCAAGTGAGTGATTTTGACATTCTCTTTCTATAAGAGACAGTCCTTTCGAAATACATAAACCCAAATTTAATGGAAAAGTGTACGTTTACGTGTTATTTCGTATGGCTTGTCGGTCGCATAGATTTTCGTTTCGAAGGTGCTTACATGAACAGAAAATGATTTTTTTCCACTTCCGAAGCGCAAGAAACCTTTCGGTCGACATACATGAACAGGCTGTTAATCTTTGGCTTTTTCAATTAGTCAGTTTAAAAACCACAATTTGCAATATAAACAGCTAATCTTCATTTTGATACGGGGCCACAATCATGACATTGGAACTGAGTTCATTTAGCATCTCAACCGTATTAACATTGGAACAATGTAGCATATGACCCATGGGGACCACGTAGTGCAGTGGATAAAACGGACAAGTCATCACACTGAAAATACAAGATGTCCTTGATTGGGTTGAATTCAGTACTCCGTAAAAAACGTCTCGATTGACTTCTGTATATGATACATTTGAAATTTTGGCGTTTAGAAGGCATTGGACTTGTTTATGCTAATCATTATTCTTGTAGTGGAAGCTAAAAACGTTGCGAAGCCGTTACTGATCACAATTGCCGCAGTTGAACTGTAAGGTTAAAATTAAATTGTTAAATAATTATGCGATTTGATGAAATTTTTTAGTTCAGTACCTCGTATTTTTATTAAACAATTAAACAGTTATTAGCGAAATATGTTAATTTATGTAATGTTCACACGAGCGTTTCAATTGCGTTGTTCGCCTGTCGAACGACGTACACGAATTAACCCGTTTCCACGACACCATTCGTAATTAACAGAAACATAAACAAAATTTCCTTCATTTCTGTTTCCTTGTTTTCACGAAAATTTGAACCGAAAACACATAAAATATACATTAAATGAATAGGAAAAGCAATAGACTTTCCTTCAAATGTATGTCCCAATTTACATTAGGCGAGTTTACTTGCGGCAATTGTCAGTTTCTAGGCGAGAGAGGGTGCTGAGAGGCAAAAGGTTACCATATGCCTCACCTCTCTCTCCTACAAAATGACAATTGCCGCAAGTAAACTCTCCCAATGTAAATTGGGACTATCTTCTATATTTAACTACACACATTTCATTCATTTTTTCCATAAATTCTGAATAATTTTGTATTTTTTCAATATATTTTTATATGTTTCTATTTTCAAAATTAAAAAGAGAGAGACATGTCAAAACAATGTTTGTGTATACAGACTTTCAGTTATTTGTTTCCTTTTTGTTTCTGATTTTTTACACGATTTTGAACTAATGTGTGTGGAATTAAGAAGGAAACACAACCATCTTTTTTCTGCATCTATGTATATAAAATGTTTAGTTCATTAATTCTCATTCATCTTTTTCCTTTTTTCTAAAAATGTTTGTGTTTTCAACAAATTTTTCAATTTTGAATTTAGACATGTCATAATTAATTTTTTCGATAAATTCTCTCATTTGTTAGGGATGGGACATACTTATTCGTCGTTCAGAGAGTATTTCTAATCGAACAACGTAGAAAAATCGTCGTTCGTTGATAGAATTTTGTGTGGGGAAATAAGTAATTTATTCGTAGTTATGGGTCGAACAACGAATAGAGAACGAACGACGTACCGTGGAAACGGGCTATTATTGTTAACTGCTTCAATTTAAATTAATTTATTTTCTTTATTTATTTTCTATTGATGATTTGTTTGTTCCTTGTTTGTTCTTTTATTCTTTCTGACAAATTTCCAACTTTTTACACAGCCAAATTTGTGTAGTGGAAAATAGTAGAAGAGAAAGCCATTCAGTGTCAAGTTGAAAACAAAAGAACATGAACAAAAACAAAATATGTGAATGGAAAAGAAAAAATCGACGATTTTCCTTCATAGTTTTAAAACTGTTTTTGCAGTTGTCTGTACGCCTACGTCACACAGGCAAGTTTTGAGTTTTTGACAATCACTACATGTACTCAACTGTCCTGTCATGTGTAAACGCAGGATTAAAAATGTTGCACAGTGTAAGTCAAAAATAAGAAAAACTTTTTTGTTTTTAAAAACATTGCCTTGGCACACTGTAAGTAGGCTCAATAGATCCCAAGTATTGATACTTCCTGATTTTATTCATTTTTTCGTTTCAGTAGAATTGAATTATTATTTGAACCGAATTGTTCTCCACAATTTGGCATAAGCTCATACAATGATATGTGTGATGTTTCATTGACCACGTTATTATTTTACTGCTACACCTTATTAAAGACGGGACGTACACAAATATTTCACCTTTCTACCACAACAACGCTCTCTGAGCGTCCGTATTACCCAATTACGTTGAGTCTAAAATCACATTTCAAACACAAAATCCGCGATCAAAACTCATTTAAATGTTTTCATTCGTAAAATAAATAATTTTCCTTTGCAATGAATTGTATTTCAGGTTTTGTTGGGCTTTTGTTTTCAAAATACAAAACACACACGTATACATGCATACAAAACGTTCTGTCACAGTTGAATTTGTTCAACTTACAAAAAGTATACGCTCGACGTATTTCGGTAGTTCTCATAAGAATACATGTGTTCTACTTTTTTCACCACATACAGACGTTTTGGGAATACGGACGTATTTAGGCATAGCAGTTAAACTCGTCAACATGGTATTTTGTGCAAATATCAAAAATACCACCACCTAGCCATATAGAGCGTGAAAAATTTTAAGAAATTTGATGTCACTTCTCCTCTACCATTAAAAATCTCCCTCGCCGATTACATACACGTTTTCCATTGCAATTATATCTTTTATGTTTTCCATTATACTAGCAAATCGTTACAACAGAATATCTGTCAAATCGCGATAATTGGGCCTTTATTTTACTTTTTTTATTTATACGTACATATAAATGTTTGTTCAAAAAATTAAAATCAAAATTTTAAATAAAAAATAATTTAAAAAAATTAAGTTTAGCCTCAATAAATATATTCTTTCTCATGATAGAACCTCTCAAATAAAACGCTTGCATTTAAATTATGAATGGTGGCAAAATTAAACGGCAAGCGTTTTATTTGAGAGATTTTATCATGAAAAAGAATATATTTATTTAGGCTAAGCGACAAATTATTTTTTAGTTTTAAGTGCATTTCTAAATAAAACACTGAAACTTAATTTTTTTAAATTATTTTTTATTTTTAACTTTTTAGTAAATACATTTTTTTAACCACTGAGAACCCCAAATGCCGAATTACAGTCAATTTGAGCAGAAAATGTAGATTAAAATTCTTGAAATTTGGTGGTACCGTTGTATGGAGGCTATATTAAACCTTGTTCTACGCCCTCAATTTTTAGTGGGGGCGTTCCTGGACTATTGAGAACTCCAAATACCAAGTTACAGCAAATTCGGGCTAAAAATGAAGACAAAATCCCCAAAATACCAGAAGTCGGGTGGTACCGTTATATGGGGGCTATAGGAAAAAATGGACCCATATTGGTTTTGTATTGTCATCTAAATCTAAAAAATGTGCAAAGTTTTAGTTGGATTGGTCAACTACAACTGCGTGAAAAATCAGTTACAAGATTTTAAAAGCGGGTCAATTTAGACACCTTAAAAACACTGTAAGAATGAACCAATATTAGTTTTGATTTCATATTCATGTATTGTCATCCAAATCTAAAAAGTGTGCAAATTTTAAGTTCGATTGGTCCACTGCAACTACGTGAAAAATTAATTCCCAGATTTGAAAAGCAAAATACCGGAAATCGGGTGGTACCGTTATATGGGGGCTATAGGAAATAATGGACCCATATTGGTTTTGGATACATATTCATGTATTGTCATCTAAATCTGAAAAGTGTGCAAAGTTTTAGTTCGATTGGTCAACTGCAACCGTGTTAAAAATCAGTTACCAGATTTGAAAAGGGGGTCAAGTTAAACACCGTAAAAACACTGTAAGAATGGACCAATATTAGTTTTGATTTCATATTCATGTATTGTCATCCAAATCTAAAAAGTGTGCAAATTTTAAATTCGATTGGTCAACTGCAACTATGTGAAAAATGAGTTACCAGATTTGAAAAGCAAATTAGATAAAACAGTGTAAAAATGCACCAATATTGGTTTTGATTTCATATTCATGTATTGTCATTCACATCTGAAAAGTGTGCAAAGTTTTAGTTCGATTGGTAAACTGCAACTGTGTTAAAAATGAGTTACCAGATTTGAACTAAACACACACCAAAGCAAGTTAAATAAAACACAGTAAAAACACAGTAAAAAGAAAGAGAATTTAGAAAGAGGTGCCTTTAGAAATCTTTGTCGGTACCGGAACTTTTTTCGAACTTTCGTTATCAGGACAATATTTCGCACATGGTACTACCGTGGTATTTTGTGGTGACCCTAATATCTATATACAGTAGAATCGCGATAATTCGTACCTCGATAATTCGTAATCTTCGATAATTCGTAACAAACTGCCGGTCTCTTGAAAAAATAGCGATGTTTCATAAAAAAATATGCATTTTGGTTCCCTTGATAATTCGTAAAATTTTTCATCTCAAGGCATTTTTTTATTTCATAAAAAATTTAATGTATGTCTGAGGAGCCTTCATTACCAAAGGCGAAACATGTCATGTCACATAGTGGTGGGTGTGTGGGTTCGAGTCGTCGGCATTCCTTTTTCAGATGCATTATTGGTCATAAAGCTCGATTTCCAACGAGAAATTAATTAAAAAATTAATACTAAAAATGATCTTCGCCTAAAAAGGCAAAATTCTCAAATAAATAAAGTCAGCTGAGCCAGGCTGTCCACGTCCTTGAAAAACACAAGGAAAAAAAGTGTTGTCACGGCGTGTTAGTGTTCAGAGCCAAACTCATAACTTTCAAAGACTACGCTAAGCGTTTGTCATGAGAGCCATACAATTACTGAACAAAACATTCAGAGTTGTAAAAAGACAAATTGCATTTGAAAGAGTAAAAGTTAGATGATAGCGAAGCCGTCCCACATCCGATATGTCTGAGGAGCCTTCATTACCAAAGGCGAAACATGTCATGTCACATAGTGGTGTGTGTGTGGTTTCGAGTCGTCGGCTTTCTTTTTCAGATGCATTATTGATAATAAAGCTCGATTTCCAACGAGAAATTAATTAAAAAGTAAAATTTTGTTGTTAAAATCTTTTTATTACAAATTTCTACATACCAATAGCATAGAATCAATAATTCTTGCGAACTTAAGGCCTGGGTACATAAGCTGCCTCGCCTGGTTGCCTTGCTTTCCTGCTTCATTTCTGACATGACAAAAATAAAAGAATAAAGAAGAAAAGGGCAACTTAGTTTGTAATTGGCTCGGCCTTCTTTATTCTTTTATTTGTATTATGTCAGAAATGAAGCAGGAAAGCAAGGCAAGCAGGCGAGGCACCTTATGTACCCAGTCCTTTACACAATCACTAAGTTCAAAAATCGCAAACCAACGTACGAACAAATATGTATCTTTGAAGCAAAAAATTGGTTTGGTTAAACAATTCGAAACGCTCCATTAATGCTTACTTCAACTTTAACAAGTAAAAAAGTATCAGTATTAGGGTGGGGCGATTTGTGGAAGGAAAAAAACCTTAATGAGCCCTTCGCGTTTCTGATTCCTGGTATTGAACTGAGCATAAAAGTCCACTGGACATTATATCTACCGTGAAAATCGAGCCTCCCGATTTTGACTTTAAGTTTTTTATTGACGTTTTTCAGATATTTTGGCATATATCAGCCAAACCATTGAGGTTTTCGATTCAACACAAAGACAAAAATTGTAGCCAAGACAGTAATTGAAAACTCTCTATGGCTAAGTTATAGTGGTTTAAGTCTGAAAACTCTCTTCAAAAAAGTATAACTGAATTTCTCATAATTTTCAAAAATATTATGTTTTTTTGTTTTGTTCAATAATTATTTTCAAAATTATGAGAAATTCAGTTATAGTTTTTTTGAGGGGGTTTTCAGACTTAAACCACTATAACTTAGCTATTTGTTAACCGATTTAAACAAATAATAGCTTGTTCTAAAGATATTATTCACCCCTTTAAAAGGAAGAAGGCCCACTAGAAATCGGTTGTGAAAAAAAGAAGATATGTCCGTTTAAATTTGAAAATGTAAGAAACCCAGATTTTCACTACTTTTAGTGTTATAAAAAATAAAACGAAGTGACCCCAACGAACTAAAGGCATTGTCGTTATCCATGGATCCCAACACGATATAATTTTGCATCAGGACACTTGAATATTTTTCTAGTCAACTTTTGTAGCACAGTGTCATTTATCGACATTTTTCGAAAAGTTTGCACCTTCTCAAGGCCAAAACTGCCTGAAGGAGCGTTCCAATGCTTTCGCGATGTTTTAGAGAGTTCTTAATTACTGTCTTGGCTACAATTTTTGTATTTGTGTTGGATCGAAAATCTCAATGGTTTGGCTGTTATATGCCAAAATGTCCAAAAAACGTCAATGAAAAACTTAAAGTCAAAATCGGGAGGCTCGATTTTCACGGTAGATATATGTATGGTCCAGTGGACTTTTTTGCTCAGTTCAATCCCAGGAATCAGAAACGCGAAGGGCTCATTAAGGTTTTCAAATCGGCCCGGCCTAATCAGTATACTTTGCCGACAGAGATATTCCCTCAACCTGTGTGAATTGATACTATAATCTGAAAAATGTATGTAAATGCAACTCTGTATATCTGTAATTTAACGTGTCAAATACAAAGCAAAACAACAATTATATCACGAAAAATTTCTAAAATAGTCCTTTCCATTTCAAAAAAAAAAAAATAATAAAAATGGGTACTACATCAATGATTTTTGGTACATACATTAGGAAAAAATCGCCATTCCAAATCTGTTTTTGTGGCTAGCTTTGACCGTTGCGCGTAAAAGATATAGGAGTTTTAATTTTAATTATTAGAAACAATTCTAAAAAAGCGCGGCTTAATATAATAAGCTGTTAAGGTGCCTCGCCTGCTTGCCTTGCTTACTTCTGATAAAAGAATAAAAAAGGGGCAACCTTATGTACTCAGGCCTTTATATCCTATTACCGTTTACAAAATTTATACTCTTTGCGATGATGGTAAAATAATTATAAAAAGTTTCAACGGATTCGCGAAAATCGAATTTCTTAAAAAAATTACGTTTTTAGAAACATATTTTTTAAAATAATGGAGCTCGTACTACCAAAAATATATATTGAAAATTACAACAGCATCCGTACACTGTGAGAAATAAAACGATGCCTAAGTTGGAGGTTGGAGCTGTAATATTCATGTTATTTGCAAAAATACCAAGAAAATATGAAGAAAAAATTAAAAATCATATTATTATAATTTTATTTTTTATGGTTTTATAGGAAAAAAATGTTTTAATGAAGTTATTCCTTTGCAACCAAATGTTGGCTTATAGGGGACATAGAATGAAAATAATGTTATGTTGAATATTACAACGCTTGAAACTCATATGAACTGCGTAATAGTGGAAATGACGTGGTGTGCATCCGAGTTTTCAACACATCCAATCAATCCCTTTTATTTGATGTACATTTTGTGAAATTCCATTTGGCGGAAATTGAATGACATTTGTAAATTTCGAATCCAAAAAAAAAAAAACATTTTTTAAAAAAAAAATACGCACAAAAATTTCTACTTTGAGCGCAGATTGCCATTATCCTTTGAAGGTTACACGCGCAAGTTATACATTAAAAAATGCGAAATCACGAGTACTACCCCGTTTTTAAGTCTTCAAAATGTCAGCATCCGTTTGAGATACATACAGTGGATATATTAAAAAATCATACATAAGAAACCTCATCTCTGAAGTGTGTTCTTTAACTTCTTCTTTGAGCATTAAGTTCTACATTGTGTTAAAAAGCCACTAATTGGAAATTAATATAAAAAACTCGTTTCCTTCTCAAATTATTATTTTAAAAAATCCTTCGGTGAATCAGGCTAAAACAGTTATTTTTACCGAAATGCCATGGTAGAACAAATATAAGGTAAAGTAAATACTACAACAAATACAACTCGAACAACAACCACAAAGGAATTTCTTTTGGTTTGTAACGTTACTGTCAGTTGTATTTGTAAACAAAACAAGGAAATGTCTATAAATTATTGGAATTTAAAAAACTAATAATTTTTCACATTTGGTTGAATATTTTGGAAAACATGAATGAAAATTCGTTACATTTTCAATTTTTATGTTTCCACATCGTTCCACTAAGAAGCTGTTTCAATGTTTTGTTTTAGAAATCAAAGAAGCACATGTTTATTAGGTCTTTATTTTTTTAAATTTTAACAAAATACCTCACATATTAACAAACGTTGTATCGCCTCTACAAGCGGGGATTTACTGCGCGACTTATCGTTCGAACTTGGAGGAGGTTACATATCATTGATATGAAGAAGTCTTTCTGGGAAATGGTTTTTTCCGAATGATGTATTTTTTTCTCAAAAAATATATGTCCCTAATGTACATTGAAATAGAAATAAATGTATAAAATGTCATATGAAATTTGACACTAACGTTACAACCCAGTTCAGTCAGCTGTGTATTGCTGCTACCTTTTCTTATTCTACAATTCCCAACATAATTAATAATAAAACACACAACAATTTGTATTGATGTAACTTGCATATTGAAATAAAGATTTTGTTCAAATCAAAATTTGAAAAATATATTGATGTAAGTGGCGCCCAACACTACCCACAAAACCGCCCAACGACAATTTTACTCACCATTTTACAACCATCATCGTGGAGTTTACAAAGCAAAGAAAACAACAACGTGGATTCTACTCAAAAAAGCGAACGTTAACCAACATCTTAAACTTAATTTAAAAAAATGTAAGTAGAGTGTTTATTTATAAAAAAAGGGAGTATAAAAAACATAAATAGCTGTAACTGATAACAAAGTGGTACATTTCAATTTAAGTTTCGGTATTTTTGGTTCTGTTGAGGATAAAAAATTGGTACTTTTCGATCATCGTGGAGTTTACAAAGCAAAGAAAACAACAACTTGGATTCTACTCAAAAAAGCGAACGCTAACCAACATCTTAAACTTAATTTCAAAAAATGTAAGTAGAGTGTTTATTTATAAAAAAGGGAGCATAAAAAACATAAATAGCTGTAACTGATAAAAAATTGGTACTTTTCAATTTAAGTTTCGGTACTTTTGGTTCTGTTGAGGATTTTTCAAAAATTGAAAACAAAAAATGGGTGCCACCGTGGTGCAATGGTATGCACGCCCGCCTTGCACGTAGAAGGTCGGGGGTTCGATTCCCCGGCCAGGCAACATCAAACATTTTTCAACGGTGGCAAAATACCCCTCAGTAATGTTGGCGACATTTCCTGAATATTTCAGCCTTGAAAAACTTCTCCGCAAGTGGTGTCTTAAGACACGCCGTTCGGACTCGGCGATAAACAGTAGGTCCCATATCATTGAGCTAAATATGAATCGGGGTGCACTCATTGATATGAGAGAAGTCTCCCTTGTCCCGTATGGGATGTTGTGGAACAATGTTTTGTTTTTTTTTAAAACAAAAAATGGCACTGACAGCGGAACAAATAATATCTATTGTTGAATGCGCTGTAGCTAGCGCTCTAGCCAAACACGAAGAGAATTTGAACCGAAAATGCCAGAAAATTGAAGATAATTTGCATTTTGCAACAATAAGTACTATAGAGGAAGACATACAAAACTTCTACGAAGCTAATTTTTTAACCATAATCCCCTGTTATGCCGAAGTAGAAGATATTACCGATGATCTTTTAGACTTTGACAAAGTCAATTTTTTAGGAAGTGACAATGAGCTCTCTATTAACTCGGAAACTATAAAATCACTTTTAAAAAACCGATTTGGTGTAGAAATTATTAACGCTCCACCTCTTCATAGTTGCTCAAATGGACAGGTAGAGAGGTTTCATAGCACCCTGGTAGAAATAGCACGGTGTTTAAAGATGGATAGAAATATTGACGACACAGTTGAATTAATATGTCTTGCTGCCATAGAATACAACAGAAGTATTCATTCCGTTACAAACAAACGACCGATTGATGTAATTCATCCTTTGACGTCAGAACACAACACAGACATTAGCGCAAAAATCCAAAATGCTCAGAACGTTCAGTTGGAAAGGTTAAATAAGACAAGGGAAAATAGAATTTTTGAAGTAGGAGAAAAAGTCCTTGTAAAATCAAATCGAAGATTAGAAAATAAAATTTCAAATTGTACACAGAGGAAACTGTTGAAGCCGACTTGGGGACCACAGTCTTAATAAAAGGGAGGGTGGCCCATAAAATCAATTTAAGGTAATTAAAATAAAGTTTATTTTGTCTTTTTTATTATTAGGTTTTGGTGACGACTTTCAAAATATAAAATTTACGCAAAAAGAGCTCATCGAGTCAGAGCATAGGCAAATAACAATCAATACAAAGACGCAGGAAAAAATAAATGAATTAACAGACGCTGTAAAGTTTAGTAAAGAACACAAAACCAGAACAAATGAATACAGAAAGTTTATATGAATCTTTGATTTCCCGAAATATAATCATTATTGCCGACCTTGAAACCCTGATGTTATCAGTTACACTTACAAAAATCGGAACAATTATTCCGGCAAATCCAAACTCCAATGATTTGGAGAAAATTGTAAATGAACACTCTACCAATATTACGGTTAGTGACCTTATGGAAGTATCCCAAATTAAAGTTCTATTAAATAATAATTTTTTATATTTCATAATTAAATACCCTAAAGTTAAGTTAGTTTGTAAGAGGATTATCATACATCCAGTCCAGCACAACAATACCATCCTTAATTTTGCCAATAATAACAACAAAGCTGTGGCGACCAGGTTATACCCATCATAAACTGCAGAGCTACACTTACAACAACATTTTGCAAAAAACTACAAAATACGACAACTTGCGCTCAACAACTCCACTCAGGGTGTATCGCACATTGTACCACACGTCCCAGCCATCTCTAATCGTTATCGATTATTGATGACGGCATCATCATCATTAACGACAGAAGGGTTACCATCAATGGCCAACTAGTATCCGGGACGTTCCTTATTACATTTGAAGATGAGGTGATGATCAATAACTCCACATACCGGAACTTAAGAAGTTATGTTAGAAAATCTCCAGCACCGGCCGTGTCAACACTCGTTAACATAACAGGCCACGAAGAAATTTTGAGTATGCCATATTTGCAAAGGTTAAATACACATAAATTGGACTGTAATATCCGGAATTGTCATAATAGCATTCTTGATTATATGTTAAGTTTTCCTAAAAAACTACCAGAACCATCAAAAGACCAAACGCCGACAAAATCTTCAAGTTGTTATTGATGGTCTCAGGGAGTCCGGGGACGTCCTCCATTTAAACGAGAGAGAAGTTAACACATAAACATAAAAAATACCAGCTGAATTTAGTTAACACATAAACATACAAAATACCAACTGAATTGCCAGACGCTGAGCTTGCAGTTTGCTGCGAGAAGTAAAATAAAATGAAAATGCTGATGTTGCAGTTTGGTGGGAAGAACATTTTCAAAACAAAGAGTAACACTCACTCTGCCGTCGCAAATCAAGAACATAAGAGCCAGCAACGCTGCTCGCCCAACATAATTAAAAATAAAACACACAACAATTTGTATTGAAAAAACTTGCATATTGAAATAAAGATTTTGTTCAAATCAAAATTTGAAAATTATATTGATGTAACTTATATACACCCAATGAAATATTAAGATTACCGAAAAATTTATGGAATAAGCAATACAAATTTTACATTTTATTGCTTTATCGAATGTCTCTGGTTGTCTATGATATATTTTAGACAAAATAGATACATATTTGTGCTTTAATTGACGTTATTTAAGGTCAGACTTAGCGTATAGCTCGCTTAGGCGGACCCTTGCAGATTTCTTTGAGTTTTTCAGTCTGGTAGTTTATGAAACCCCAGGAAATACAGTCGGACTAATTATTTTAAGATCCTAGAGCGCTTTGAAGTTGTTCTTATGGATAATATATGCTCCTGAGCTTCGCTAAATATGCGAGTTCCTGAGTTTTTCATAAATTTTATAGTTTTCTCAGCATTCCAAGGGTCAAATTACAAGCAACAACGTTTGGAATTACCTTGTAATAAATTTTTGGACCTTAACTCAATCAGAAATGTACAACATTATTTTACAAACCCGCTCCTAAAGTTTCCAAAGCATCAACATAAAAGCACCACCAAAGAATGCATGAAATTTGTATGAAATTTACCCTGTTAACTAGTATGCCCTCGTATTATGATCGTTAGGGTCACTTGAAGCGCAAGCAATGTCGGATACTTTTACATTGCTGATTCAAGGGATGCTCGATGATTGTACCATACCTTATTACAAGGTATTACGAAGGCGTCTGCATGTAATTTGCCCCTTGGAATGTTGTGTAAACTATTCATTCTCGTTCGTCGTGTGTTGACGTGTTTTGTTTTAGCTCCTACAAAAAAACGTTTTAACTCGTTAAAAAATCAGTTAAAAAGAGCCGTATATATTGAAACCAAAAAAAATTTACGCCCTGTGTTTTTTGGTACTGAAATAAAGTTCGTGGAAAGCCCTGTGTTTTTACATTTTAAAAAAGAACTTTTTGTAAACTAGTAAAAAAGGCTGAAAAATAAAGTAAACATAACACAAATCAATAAGCAAACAAAAACAACAAAAGAGTGGTAATAGAAGAGAACACGGAGAGAATTGATGACACAAGTAAGCTATTTTTCGGCGTACAATGTCAAACTAAAAAGCACACTTTACATACCTAATTGCGCGCGAACAACTACATCAATAAAAATAATTAACATCCTTTATTGTAAAGCTTTATAACTCCAGTGGCTTTACAGTACCTGTAGTGTTAATTTAACTCCCAGCGCCTAAAAGTGTGCTGCAATACTAATTAACAACCCATTAAAATATAAAAGGATATATACGAGTCGCCCTGTTAGCTGAGTCTTACATCTTTATAAATTGTTAATAGATAACTACACTGTTTCAATCATGAACACACAATCACAATTTGATGAAACACAAATAAACGTAACAGTTGACAATGACTATGTCCCCCGAGATTCTCGAGCACCGAAACGCGATAGACGTGACAGGGAAAGTTTTTCCCAACTCCACTGCGGAAACTTAGCAAAAACACCTAGGTCAACAGATTCGCCTTTCCGATTAATGCAGATGCTGGACGAACGTTTTTCAAAATTAACAGACAGGTTAATGGCTAAAATGCAGTCTATGCTTGATAAGACAGAAGAACGCATATTAAATGAGATAAATAGTCGACTGTGCGATCTCAGAACGGATCTCAATAATTTAAATGATAGAGTTCAAAACTTGGAGAAGGGCTCAGAAGAAATCGAAGTTATGAAATCAGATATAAAAGACCTAAGAATGCAATTGTTAAGGCAGGAGAATTCACACGTTGCTTGCGAAATTCGAGTGAATGGAGTTCCTTTTCAAAATGGGGAAGACCTACACGATATTTTTAGCAAGATCTGCTGCTCTATGCAAATTGATACACCAAAACTGAAAACTATTCATCGCCTGAAAAACAGGAACAATATGAAAACCCGAAATTCACCAGATGGGGTCATACTTGCGAAATTCTTATCGCCTTACGACAAAAACTTTTTTTTGAAATCTGTGTCCAGTTTCAAAAAGCAAAATAACAACAGACTGCTACTGAATGCCATTGGCTTTGCATCAAATTCCGTATACTATATTAATGAAAATCTGTCCAATTCAAATTACTACTTTCTTCAAGAGGCTATACATTTAAAGAAAAAAGGTTTAATACAATCGGCCTATACCTTTCGTGGCCTCACATATATTAAACATCTCAATAGTAATGAACCAATATGTATTGTTGATAATGCGATTATCGACGAGCTTCGACTTCAACGAAATGGATCGATCCTGGAAGGAGAAAAACAAATATCTAATAACTCTTCCTAAATTTATTTTTATAACTCTTCTTAACTTTATTTTTTCATATTTTAATATTATTAACATTGTCTCAATTTATTTTATTTCATTTATTTTCCTGATATTGTTTAGGATATTCGATCATAAACGCGCTGCTGATGTTTCAAAACCTAATCATTTTTATGGCCCAAATGGGTAGCGTTGAAGGGGGTTCCAATGGCGTATTGAAAAATCTGGTTAAAATATTAGCCAATCAAAAAAAGTCTCTAAATATTTGCCATATAAACGCTCAGAGCCTGCTGAACAAGATTGATGAATTTAAGTATATTTTCGAGAATTCGGATATGGACGTAATATGCATCTCTGAGACATGGCTAAACTCTAATATTCCGAATAGCTTAATAAATTTAACTGGTTATACTGTTTTCAGATATGACAGGGAACGTCGAGGAGGGGGTGTGGCAATATATGTGAAATCTAATCTTAAAGCAAAAATCAGGATTAAATCTGTTTCTGGTGACCAAATAGAACATATTTTCATTGAACTCATATCGAATTCTAAAAAACTTCTAATAGGTTGTGTTTACCGACCAAACAATACAATAGATCTACAACAGCTTTACAATATTTTGGAAGGAGTAACTCTGGGTTATAATGACATTGTTATTGCAGGGGATTTTAACTCTAACATTCTTGTTGACTCGTCATTAACTGATTATATGTTAACACTTAGTCTCTTTGCTAGCAACAATACGAACCCTACACATTTTACATCTACGACCAACACGCTTCTTGATTTATTTTTCGTCAATAATGCCGAAAATATTCTTCTCTATGACCAATTATCTGCCCCATGTTTTTCAAAACATGACCTTATATTTCTTGCATATAATTTCACATTTCATGAAAACAACGAGACGTATTACTATAGGGATTTTCGAAACTTAAATTATGTGGCTATTAACAACAAAATACAAGAAGTTAATTGGAATGTGTTATACTCGCTTAATTCTGTTGATCAGCAGCTAGGGTTTCTCCAAGAAAATATTATAAGGATTTATAATGAGACAGTCCCACTAAAACTTAAGAGAATTAAAAAACATGGCAAACCTTGGTTTAACACCTCAATTGAGAAATGCATTAAGGACAGAGATCTAGCGTACTACAGGTGGAAGCGTTTTAAGACGCCAGAGCTTTATGAGGAATTCCGGTCTGCAAGAAGAGAAGCCAATTATCGCATACAAGCTGCAAAAACTGAATACTATGCAACAAAATTCCATGCTGCTATTGACTCTAAAAGTAAATGGAAGCTTATTAATGACATTGGTATTGGAAAATCAAATTCTACCGATCAATTCCAAGGTGATATAAATATCCTAAATAATACCTTCATTAATGTTCCTATTTTACACACAGATAATACATACTACGGATCTGAATTTGAATCGGGCACCAGAGTAGATAGTGGGTATAATTTTGAGTTCAGGTGCGTTACTCCTGACGAGGTTCTGCTCAGTTTTAAACATGTGAAGTCAAATGCTATTGGCCTTGATGGTATTGACCCAAAATTCATTCGGATTTTACTGCCATACTTGTTATATCATTTTACATTCTTCTTCAATACCATATTGACTACTTCCATGTATCCCACTATATGGAAACACGCCAAAATAATACCAATCCCCAAAACAAATAATGAATTTCGCCCTATCTCAATACTCTGCTTTATTTCGAAAGTTTTCGAGAAAATACTCCATAAACAAATTTCAGCTTATCTTAATAGAGAGTCATTGCTGTCCGACAGACAATCCGGTTTTCGATCTGATCACAGTTGCATTAGTGCTTTAACCGATGTTACCGAAACTGTAAGAAGAAATATTGATGAGAATAAAGTATGCTTTCTAGTCCTGCTTGATCATTCTAAGGCGTTTGATTTAGTTGATCACCAACACCTCTGTAGGAAATTAAATACTTTTTTTAAGTTCACTTCCACTGCTACTAATCTCATTAAGTCTTACCTAAATGAACGCTTACAAACTGTGTGTGTAGGAAACACAAAATCTAGTCCCTTGTTAGTACCGAAAGGAGTTCCCCAGGGATCAATATTAGGACCACTATTATTTTCATTATACGCCAATGATCTACCACTACAATTAATCCACAGCAATGTCATGATGTATGCAGATGATGTACAGGTGTATATTAGTGGTTCCGTAAACAAAATTAGTGAAAGCATTGCAAATCTTAATGAAGATCTTTCTCGTGTGCACAGATGGGCTACTGCAAATGGGCTTTTGCTTAACCCCCAGAAATCGAAGTGCCTTATTATACATAAAAATAAAAACTTTTCTCTACAAAACCCCCACATTGTCATTAATAACCAAAATATTGACATAGTTTCCAGTGTGAAGAACTTAGGTGTGGTGTTTAATAGCACATTAAGTTGGTCAAACCACGTTGATCTAGCTGCTGGGCAAACGTATGCCAAACTGCGAGTATTATGGGCCACACAGTCTTTTACACCAATTAAAATTCGAATCCTGTTGGCAAAAACTTTCTTGGTTCCCAGTTTACTTTATGGATGTGAACTTTTTGCAAGCTGTGACTCATTGAGCCAGAGGAAACTGAATGTTGCATTTAACAACATTATTCGTTATATCTATGGATTAAAAAAGAATCAACATGTGTCTCATCTTGCACAGTCCCTTTATGGTGTTAGTTTCAATACACTTCTGCGGATAAAGTCTCTATTATTTCTACATAAAATTATTGTTAAGAAGAAACCAATATATCTCTTTGAGAAATTACAATTTACACGGTCCTACAGAGGCAAAAAACTAGTTCCATTTATTCGTCGATTCACTGTATCTGATTGGCAGTTCTACATTAACTCGATTAGTCTTTGGAACTCTCTTCCCCACGAAATTCAAACCATCAGCAACGCGTTTTCTTTTAAAAAACAACTTTTCAATCTTTTTCGTGCCTAATTTTTTTTATATAAATCCTTTAATAAGCATTGTTTTTCTTTTTTTGGAATATTTACATATTGTTAAATTAAAATTTATAGATTTAATAATGTTCACTTATGCTTTTAAATTAACTTTGTAATATTATAGTATTAAAATAAGATAATTAATTAATTATTAAATAGTAAATTGGATAGTTCATGATACAATTAAACCTGTACTGTAATTATAAGTTTTAACTTGTTGTGCAGGTGTTCAAGTAAATAAATAAATAAATAAATAAATACCCATACCCATAAACTATAAAATTTATGAAAAACTCAGGAATTCACATATTTATCGAAACTCAGGAGCATGCATACATTATCCATAAAAACAACTTCAAAGCGCTCTAGGATCTTAAAATAATTAGTCCCACTGTATTTCCTGGGGTTTCATAAACTAACTAAAATATATCATAGACAACCAGAGACATTCGTTAAAGCAATAAAATGTAAAATTTGTATTGCTTATTCCATACATTTAACGGTAATCTTAATATTTCATTGGGTGTATGTACACTTTTTCCCTATTATTTTTTTAATTTTTAAAGAATTTACCGTTATTCGTATTATGGAATATATTTTTGTTGTATGTAATATTGTTTATTAGGGATAAGAGATAAAACTATGTACTTGGATTTTTATAAAAATGCTTCTTTACCCTTAAAACCCGAGACTGTATGTGTTCTGAGTGCAAATTTGACAGTTCTCTCAAAAAGTACTGGAACGAAGCTATTATCTCACTTATTTTTACAAAAATGTCAAAAATTTGTTAACCCGACTGTCTGTGAAAAATGATGGACAGCTGGAAGCCAGCCGACAAATGTATGCATGTGTTAGTAAATCAGAGTTGTATTTGAAGACAAACCGTCTGGTGTAAACGCCTAGTAAGGCAATCTTGTGCAAACGATTTGAACTAAAGATTTGTTGAAAGTACAGATACAAACGACAAAAACCCTAGTTGGGGGTTGTTGTGTCAGATCTAGCTTAGATTTTATGGCTCCATCTACACCTGGTTAAATATTGACTTTTAAAGCAATTCGGGGCTATATCGTATCAAGCCTTAAACTTGCATGTGGGAAAAAATGCCTGCAAAATGTAAAATTTGCCGAAGTGTACAAAATCTCAAGGTAATCGATTGAAATGGAGCATAAAGGAGCATATAAAGGATACGATGAAACGTGTTCCAACATTGGTTGGTTCCCAAATTATGGACCAACATGTTTTCTTAGGCCCCAGATCTGTTTTGAGATTTATCAATATTTTAATGAATTGTCAAATTGGCATAACCTTTCTTTTCAAATTGCTAACATTTTAACATAGCAGGCCTTGACTCACTGTGTTTTGTAGAAAACCACGATGCAATAACAAGATGATCCTGTAAGCCCAGCTGATGTGTTTTTGCTGTCAAAATACATTTTTTTTAATTAATTCTCTTTCGAGTTGAGCTGTTTTGACCTAAGAGATACATTGAAAAATTAGGAGTCTACCGAAGTCCCACGCATCCAACCATTATGATACGTTTCACGGATGGTAAGGCCGATCTTTTGTTTTAAAAAATAATAAAAAATATTTCAGTTCAACCAAAATTATACTTCTATAAGTTCTTAATCTGAATTGTGCCAATAATATTTCGTAGTTTTATTCATTTTTCTGCATTCCCCGCTACAAAATCTTTTCACATCAAGAAAAGACAAAGGCCTGAAGTTGTTTTCTAACCTTACTAAATGAACCTTGGAAGAAAATATAGTCCCTGTATATCATTCACTTAAAATTGCTATAAATGGGCCAATTTTAGGTGAATAGCCTTCAAATTTAATAGGGGGAATTTTCTTAGGCCCCTTTTCAGTTTTACCGATTTTAACAAAAAATCGGTTCGGATTTGGATATAGCTCCCATATTTCATCGTTTCAAATTTCATCAATAATTGACATACATTGCGTGTTTGGTGCATCAAATACATGAAATCGGTCGAGCTGTATGGGAGCTGTATTCAATTCGGAACCGATTATTGTCAAAATCGGTAAAACTTAACAGGGGCCTAATTGGCCCATTAATAGATAAATCGGAGAAAGATATATTGGGAATATAACCAAATCTGATCGAAATCTGTAAAATTGATCAGGGGCCTAAGAAAATATCGCATATTCGATTTGCAAGCTACTCGAGAGTTATTTTGCGGATTTGCCATTTTAGTTGGTGCCGTCGGGGAGGTGTAGACTTGTCCCAGCAAAAGATTGTACCATCGAAATGGGACAACCTGCTGAAAAAATTTTAAAATGATCCGAGAGGAGACCCTAAGTGCACTTTTTTCGAATTTTGTGTCGGAGGTACCCAAAGGAGTGGACCGATATAGACCATATTCCAAAGAGTGCAAAGATTGGTCAAAATCGATGGCTCCCTACGAGAGTTCGAGTTTGCAAAATTTTCATAAGTCGATTTATGTTGTTCTATTTGAAAACCACACTATTGATTTTTAGAAAACCAGAGGTGGTAAATCCCAAAACTGTCGTAAGTAGAATTACTGGATTTTATTTCGATAAAAAAATTAGTAAATTATTTATTATCCTTCTTTATATTTTTAGATTCACTTTGGTAGTTTTGTTGAGATGTGTGTTTTACTTACTATTTGTGGGTAAGTCAAGCTTAATCTCATATGTGTTGTTTTCAAATTTAAAAACAACAAGTTTAAGTGGGATGTAGTTAAAACTGATTACTTTAGGGGATGGCAGAAAAGACTAGTTTCGTCCAACGCCACTTGGACTTATCAGTTCTTTTAGTTCTTTGTATTGAAACAAAGAACCCTTCTCCAATTTTATGACGACTCGAGCTCAAGAATAAGTGTGACTGATGAATTCGTTTAAATGCGAATTCAACCGAAACTAACTACTCCCACTGTCATGTGTCTCCGCATTGCAGAAAATGCACACAACTATTTTGATAGTTGTCGAAAAATAAAAACAACCAATCGTCCACAGTGCTTTGTGTGTCTATTTTTAGACTCACTTGTTGAGATGTGTGTTTTACTTACTATTTGTAGGTAAGTCAAGCTTAATTTCATATTTGTTGTTTTCAAATCTAAAAACAACAAGTTTAAAGGGGGATGTACTAAAAATTGCAAACAAATATTTGATAAATATTAAAAACAAAAACGAGACAAGAATTAATCAATATACAAAAAAAAAACACTTTTCAAGACTTTAAATTTGCCCAGAAAGTTGTGAAACCGGAATGAGGAATTTATGTTGCAAATGCAATGGACAGCACTGTATTTCCTAATTGCAAGCAGCATATAATGCCAATTTTTCAAATTTGTATTTATATATATGTGATAAAAGTTTGATCAAAATTTCAGAGCTTTACCTTAACCTATGTATATTGAAATTATAGTTTTTGTCCCAAAAAATCCTTTGATCACACTGTGTGGTGGAGGCAAAAAAGGCCATAAAATTATACGCTCCATTAAATCCATCGTTAAATGGCAAAATAAAAATCCATTTAAAACATTTCGTTATTGTTAGTTTTATTATTTTAAGAGTTGTTTCCGAGTTTTTGTCCACAAGATGTACATGTGCTTGTACATATGTACATATATAAATATGAATGTTTTTAATGTCATTATTGTAAAGAGCATAAAAATTACTTACCTCGTTGAAATATTAATATCCGAATGTAAATAAAACAACAACTGTGAAATTTAATTTAATATTTCTTGAATTGCAAACGTTTTATTTGTTTTTCTTTTTTTATTAATTTATTTATAAATACATTTTACCCTGTTTTTAATCAAATTCAAATCTTAACTACTTTAAATGGATTCAATTTGTTGCAGTATACTTTCACAAAAACTTTTATAAATGTATACAGTTTTCTCGATTATACACAACTATAAATGATTAACCCTTTTGTTTTTTTTTTTTGCCGTCAAAGTTCGATGAGGCTTTCAAATAACATAAAAATAATGTAAAGTTTAATTATGTCCACAGAGCTTATTTTATGCATAGTGAATTGGGACTTAATAGTATTAGAGAGAACTGTGATTAAAAATCCATATCTAGTAAAGAAAATATAATTTTTCAGACTCAAAAACTCTATGAAATATTATTATTTTTGTTGATGTGAATCGTAATAACTGTACATTGGTTTGAAGTGTAATTAGGCCATCAAATAATGCCCAAAAAATTAAACAAAACAATCATTAGCTAAAATAAATCGGCGATTTTCCTGTCCTGAAGAGCCCCACTGAATTTTGCACAAAACTGAAATTGTCCGTTACTTTTTCAACATTAACATTTTAAATGTCCGAGTGACTATTATCCTAGCATTGAAAGAGTTAGTGTTTGTCTTTCACCTATGAGGACGTTAATAGTGAATTTAATCATTGGGTAAGTAACTCACCCTACTTAAAGACTTACTAGTATGAACGATAGAAAAGATAAACAATTTTCTCTAATATTGAAAAGCATGCAAACTTTAAGGGATCATGATCTACACCTGTAATGTCTGGATATGAAATTAGCTAGATGGGGAATGACGTCACAATAAAACTTAAGGTTAGCGCATAAAACAATACAAGTGATTCACCACTGTGAATGAAAGACTACCTTCAATGCGGACAAAAGCAAACGTTTTCAACATCAGTCTTATCTCTATTGATGCTCCGAACGAAGACAAAGAAGAGCTTATAATGCCAATATTGGAAAGAAGAATATGTTAGGCCCGATTTAGCGTCCGCAGTGAAACAAATGAGGAATTAGGTTGATAGATTTCGCAGTGGTAGTTAGCAGAACCAGAGTAAAATTGCTCGACATACTTAAGGACTCATTGTTTACGCGCTAATATCGGAAAACTGTAATCACAAAAGATTGCCACAACATATTACACTTATCTTCCCCAACTTCTTGCAATAATAACACATCGGCAATGTATTGTGTACTCCATGCAAATAATCGCAATATCTGTTCTTGAGACCAGTGGACGCCCCCAAAGAATCCATTATATAACCATTAATGCCGTGCTACTACCGAAGAAAAAAATATACATAATTGGCTACACTGCAATCGAACATTGACCGGCTTGCAATGAAAATTCCAATTGTTGCAATTTAATTAGTTCAGAATTAGTTCTAAACTAGTACAAAATTGACGCTAAGTAATGCGAAAAAACCCAGTTGACACCTTTTTATCCCCAAGCAAACGAAACGACTTGAGTTTCATATATTAAATCTCAAATAACAACAACCATACCGTATCAGAAACTCGTCGAATCCCAGGGTTACAGAAACTAATTGAACTAGGATTACAACAATACCATCTATGGGTAATGCAGAGAGCGTCAATTGGTTACCTGCTATGACATCCTCATGTTAAAGTTTACAGTTGATTGCACTGTGAGGGGTCTAAAGTGGAACTCGTTACTGTTACCCTAAGAATTGACGAGTTTCCGATACCGAACTAGTTCATCTTGCTAGCGGGAAACAACACGTAGCAGACGAGAGAGGTATCGAGGGAAAAGCAGTACATAGCATTAATTTATTTTTTCTTACGGAATAGACAATTCTCTTTCCTCTTCTCACAGTTCCTTAACAATGCTTCAACAAGAGTATGAAAAGATCGAGATGTACAAAAATCATAACGAAATACGAAAATTGTGCCAACGAGCGAAACGTTAATCTGACGGCTTTGGTACAGGTAGCCGGATTTTCTTAAGAAAACGGGTTTCGGTTAACCGAAATTTTCAATTTTTTAAAAAATCGTACAAATATGCTTTTAATTTGCAAATATTTGATTAAAAATGATGGCAAGACGTAAAAATATAAACGGCTTTCTTGTCGTATACCTATCTTATAAAATCCTTAATATTGACATTTGACATTCAATGGGGACAGTAATATACATAGAAAAATAATGTACCAAACGAATTGATGTACACTTTTATACCTAGATTCATCGTCTTGCCTTGAAACCTCAAATTTTCCTGGAATGCCTGAAACAAACATACACATTGCTTTGTCCATAGTCCATATTTGTCGGTGAGAGAGTGTGTTGAGAGGCTACCATAGACCTCACCTCTCTCTTCATCAAACTGACAACTGCCGCAAGGAAAATTGCCTAATATAAATATGGACTTTGTTTCCATACTTTTTTAATGGCAAGGCTACACGCAGAGAAAACAAATATGATTGATCCAACAATATGTATTGTAAAAATATGTAGCACTGTGACTCCAACAATCGCTTTTGTCAATTTATTTTTTTGTGTATGCATACCAACAATGATATTCTTGTTTTTACAGTGTTTTATTTAACTTGCTTTGGTGTGTGTTTAGTTCAAAACTGGTAACTCATTTTTAACACATTTGCAGTTTACCAATCGAACTAAAACTTTGCACACTTTTCAGATGTGAATGACAATACATGAATATGAAATCAAAACCAATATTGGTCCATTTTTACAGTGTTTTATCTAATTTGCTTTTCAAATCTGGTAACTCATTTTTCACATAGTTTCAGTTGACCAATCGAACTTAAAATTTGCACACTTTTTAGATTTGGATGACAATACATGAATATGAAATCAAAACTAATATTGGTCCATTCTTACATTGTTTTTACGGTGTCTAACTTGACCCACTTTTCAAATCTGGTAACTGATTTTTAGCACGGTTGCAGTTGACCAAACGAACTAAAACTTTGCACACTTTTCAGATTTAGAAGACAATAGATGAATATGAAACCAAAACCAATATGGGTCCATTGTTTCCTATAGCCCCCATATAACGGTACCACCCGATTTCCGGTATTTTGCTTTTCAAATCTGGTAACTCATTTTTCACATAGTTGCGGTTGACCAATCGTACTTAAACTTTGCACACTTTTCAGATTTGGATGACAATACATGAATATGAAATCAAAACTCATATTGGTCCATTCTTACAGTGTTTTTACGGTGTCTAACTTGACCCCCTTTTAAAATCTGGTAACTGATTTTTAGCACGGTTGCAGTTGACCAATCGAACTAAAACTTTGCATATTTTTCAGATTTAGATGACAACACATGAATATGAAACCAAATCCAATATGGGTCAATTTTTTCCCATATCCCCCATATAACGGTACCACCCGACTTCTGGTATTTTGAGGATTTTGTCTTCATTTTTAGCCCGAATTTGCTGTAACTTGGTATTTGGAATTCTCAATAGTCCAGGAACTTCTCCACTAAAAATTGTGGACGTAGGTCAAAGTTTAATATAGCCTCCATATAACGGTATCACCCAATTTCAAGCATTTTAATCTACATTTTCTGCTCAAATGGACTGTAATTCGGCATTTGGGGTTCTCAGTGGTCAAAAAATGTATTTACTAAAAAGTTAAAAATAAAAAATAATTTAAAAAAACTAAGTTTCAGTGTTTTATTTAGAAATGCACTTAAAACTAGAAAATAATTTGTCGCTTAGCCTCAAAAAATATATTCTTTCTCATGATGGAATCTCTCAAATAAAACGCTTGCCGTTTAATTTTGCCACCATTTATAATTTAAATGCAAACCTTTTCTTAGATTTATAACTTCGCCGTATCTTATATTAGTTAAGATTAGTTTATTTTGAAGAATATAATTACAAAGAGATATTGGAAATATTACCATCTTTTGAAAGCTGGTAACCGACACAAATGACGTTTTTGTGACGAAGCCAGCAATCCACTTTTGGAAACCTATGCTATCGCTTAATTTTCTTGTAGATATGAGCACTTTAGTCTGGAAACACATACCGATATAATGCTGAGTATATGGAAGGAATATTTTTTCAAGAACGAATCCAAAAATGTTGTATGAAAGTTGAAGACAGGCTGAAGTACATTCAGAACGGGAAGATCAAGGCTCCGAGGGAATGAGCAAGTGGCCATTGACTCAAAAGTGGACATAAAGGGAGTAGTAGAAATTTCTGCTTAGTTCGCCTCGTGGACAAAGAAGGAATCGCATCTAATATTGGTAAACTATATATAATCTATATATATATATATATATATATATATATATATATATATATATATATATATATATATAATTCTTCGAGTCTGCCAATTAAACTCCTCCAAAACGGCTGTACCGAATTCGATGAAATTTTGTATGTAGAGTTAGTAGGTCTGAGAATAGATCTAAGCTATTTTTTATACTGGTCAGTGGAGTGAAATTTAGGATATTTTTGAACGTATTGTTTAAAAATTACTTGCAATACTATGGTAAATACTGCCTCGATCCTGAATGGTCATCTCGGAAGTGGAATATCGCGGTCAGCCAAATTTTTCAAAAATGTATTATTATAGATAATATCCTAAATTTTAGTAAGCGTGACTACAAAAACGCTGTAAACACTAGCTTCAATAAGTGGGAAAGCGCGATCAAACCCACATTTTGGAAAACCTCGATAATATAACATGCTGCGTGATCGATATTCCAAAAAATTGTTTGAGAAATCAGGCAAGACGTAATTTCAAAGATGAATCAATAACTGGAACGTCTAAAAAGTGAAATGGTCACTAAAACGACGGCTAAACTATGCTATGATCTATCTAAATGTATACAAATTCTTTAAGACTGACATGATGTTCTAAATGGGACTTCCGTGTGTGCAGGTTCATAAGGTGGTTGAATACAGAAAATGGAGGGGATGGGGGACCTTTCACATAACAGGTTTTAACAAATCGCGAAACTCAGAGATTATTAGACGTATTAGTAAAAACAATAGTAATTGTGGCCTCTGTCAATAATGGGTTTTTTTGAATCAGAATATCGTGATTGCGTCCAATTTTTTAAAACTTTATTCTTTCTGATTAGATTTACTAATTTAATAAGGGGACAGCAAACACGCCGTGAACATTAACTTTAGGGCTTGAAATACAGCAAAGTCTAGATAAATTCAACTAGCATTTTGAAGTCATTTTTTATGAATCACCGATGTTTCATGTTTAAAATTATAAATTAAATTATATTGAAATCAGGTTTCAGACATTTCGGTTGAAAAAAATCCCCAAAAATCGGAAGGTATCGTTTTATGGGGTCTATATGGAAACGTGGATTTTACCGACAATCCTTTGCTAAAATATTTGATACTTCCAAAGGAGACTACATACCATATAATGTTGAATAATGACACTAAAACGTTGAAAATACCGAGAACCGGAAGGTATCGTTCAATGGAGGCTACATAACAACTTCTACCGGTAATGTTTTATACCCATAATGGAGACCAAATTGTAGCCTTTTCGGTGGAATAAGGACTCTAAAAACTCCAAAATATTGAAACTCGGGAGGTACAGTCCTATGGTCGCTGTATTAGAACGATCATAGGACTGTACCTCCCTCCTCCAATAATTCTCTGCCGAAATGTTTTATATCCCCAAAGGAGACTAAGTACCAATTATAGCCATTTCATATGAATAATGTGGCTATACAAATACCGAAGTTAGAAATCTAGCGATGACTGTTTACAAAACCTGGACCTGTACCGAATATTCTATATTTTATACCCACACTGAACACTTAAAACCAAATTGTAGCCATTTCTGTGGGATTATGAGACTAAAACCTTCAAAATATCGAGACTCGGGAGGTACAGGGGGTAAATACCAAATTATTGTCGTTTCGGTAAGATAATGCTGTTAAAACCTTGAAAATACTGCAAATCAGGCGATCAGTGGTATGGCGGCTATATCAAAATGTGGACTGATATAATAACTTTTCAATACCAAACATGCTACGATTAATAAATAGAAACTTCGGTACCAAATTGAAGAGTTCTATGTTAAATATCGCGAGCTGTATCTTGACTTCAACAGATAGACGGATATCGTTATATCGACTTATTTTTTATGTTGATCACAAATGTATACATATTTTATAGGTTATCCGACGAATATTCCGATGTGTTGCAAACAGAATCACAAAGTTAATTATACCCTTACTTTCTATTAAACATCTGGAGATACCATTGTATGAGGGTTATACCAAAACATCGACATATCCTCAATTCGGCTCGAAAATCTAGAGGTATCTATATTAGATAGATAAATTGTTGATAGATTACTAAGGCTTACATGGAAATCCAAAACGACGGGCCAGCAACGCGGAACCGGGTCAGCTAGTAACATTAATACATTTTTCATATACGTGCATACATATATATGAAATATGGATGTACATATTTATTACATTACTAGCAGACCCCTGTCTGCGTTGCTGGCCAGTAGTTATTAAATTTATTAACAATTTTTTTGGATTTTGAAAATGTTTTAGCAATTATTATATCACCAGGCCAAGTAAACTTAGTTTAATTTAGTTGATAGTCAAATAACTACAGCTTGGAAATTATATGAATGGGTATTCGAGTCGAATAACCTATCTACCAAATATTAAAGTTATATTTTCTCCAGAAGATGATTATTTAAATACAAAAGTGGAATTGTGTCTTAGATATTACCCGCTAATGCTGGTACAATTGTTGCTAAACCATGTTCACAATTGAAAAATGAAGAATATACATTAATATAAACTCCTAAATAAAACAAATATTAATAAATGTAACCTTTTATTTTTTTGGTAAAATAACAAATCCCAGGACCGAATTCGGTCCGAATGTCGAAAGAAACATACGACTTCGGATGTAGAGTGTGGTTGACGTGTTCTCTGACCGAAAGTCGGATGAAAATTTCCTGCAGATTTTCAGACCGAATTCCATTCGAACTCTGATGATCTATCGTATAAATATCTGATTTTTTTTACCGACATTCGGGCAAAATTTTTTTTTTTATAATTTTTATACCCTCCACCATGGTATGGTGTTTGTAAATAATCATTTGCGATCCTATAAAGTATAAAGTATATAGGATAAAATTCTGAGTCAATCCAGCCATTTCCGTCTGTTGTAGCCACTCTAGCGTCCGCAAAAATTGAGCTAGAAAGCTAGATTTTTGCACCCGAGAATCTTTTTTCCAAGTACAGGTTAAGTTCGAAGGTGGGCTGTATCGGCACATGTTTCGGTTTTATTTACAATTTTTAACCGAACAAGCTGTAATTTTACATTTAAGTTTCTTAGTGGTCACAACACTACTCCACCAAAAACTGTCAACAAAGGTCAATGTTTAAGTATACCACCATATAACGGCACCTCCCGATTTTCGATATTTTGAGGATTTCGGCTACAATTTTATCTGCATTAGCTGCAATATTACATTTGAGGTTCCCTGAGGTTCACAGTGGTTACGAAACTTCTCTACCAAAAAAACGTCCACATAGTGGTCACGAAACTTCTTTCTTTTTCTACATAGGTTCATGTTTTGGTACAGCCCCATATAACGGTACCTCCCGATTTTCTGTATTTTAAAGATTTTACCTACAATGTTTAACGGAACTACCCGTAAATTGACATTTAAGATTCACAGTAGTCACAAAACGTTCTCACTGGAAATTTTCAATATAGTTCCACTTTTAGGTACATGCCAAATTTAACATACCTCCCGATTTTCGCTTTATTTCATGGCCGAATTTAGTTACATTGTGTGACGGAACTACCCGTAATTTGACATTTTATGTTCCCGGAAGTCACAAAATTTTTCTACCAAAAATTGTTTACATAGGTCCACACTTTGATATAGCCCATATAAAACTACCACCTTATTAAACACATACACTCCGGTTCATCTGAATAGAACCAACCAATATTTGCTTACTAATACCGTTATACCTGACGATAGGAGAAGAATTGTAAATTTTATTTTTGAGGACAAGTAATGTATGTAGTAACCGATATATTCAATACCTAACATGTTACACACATGCGTTATAAGGGTACTTTTTCCTCGATTTATGAAAAATATCAAAATATTAGCATGTTTTAATGGTTCACCGAGATAGAACCACCCTAAGAATTTACAGAAATCGATTTCTTCATAGGAATATTTTTGGAGCTCTAATCATCGATTTTGTTGGCAATCAACACTCACGGCATTTATTTATAATTATAAATAGTTTTTTGTAAAAGTTTACCACATCTGACAAAGGATTTCTGTAAATTCTTAGTGTGGTTCTATCCTGGTGAACAATTAAAACATGCTAATATTTTGACATTTTTTCATAAAGCTAGTAAAAATATCGTTATAACGCATATGTGAAACATATTAGGTAATGAAAATATCGGCTACTATATACCTTACAGGTCCACTAAAATATAATTTACAATTCCTCTCCTACCGTCAGATATAACGGTATTTGTAAGCAAATATTGGATAGTTCTATTCAGTTGAATCGGAGTGTATTTTAAATTAGATTAAATAAGTTGGCATTTCGATTATACGTGGTCGAACAATTTTTGCAGCTAAAATTGTGGACAGGCAAGGAAACTACTTTTTCCGTTTTGGTTAAGAATATTTTATTTAAAAGTTTTTAAAATCATCTTAGACAGTTATATGTGCGTGCACCACTTGGCAATTTAAAAGAAAGCAATATGTTTTCTCACCAGTGTAGAACAATAAATTCCTCAACAGAATATGTTGAAATATGTATAACAATTGTTATTAATATATAAAAAAGTATTAACAAACTTAACTTTGGCAATATGTATAAAACATATGATTTTCCACGGAAAAGTGTTGAATTTTGGCCAAGAAAATATTTTTTTCACTTACTTTATAAGAAATAAACAACAGCATAACAAAAAGAAACCAAATTTGTTCTTCGATAGAGATACATAAACATACAAAGAGACGCGTGACACTTCGTCGTTTTAAGGAATTTTTAAAATATTTGTCCCATTTGACCACCGAATCGGTTGTAATTTGGTATTATGTGTTTTCAGAGGCTAACAATTGTTTCTACCAAAGTTTGTTTATATAGGCCCACGTTTTGGTATAGGCCCCATATAACACCCCGTATATAGTACGCGTCACTTTACGATATTTTGAATGTATTAGTCCCATTTCAACACCGAATCGGTTGTAACTTTGTATTTTGTGTTTTCAGAGGCTAAGAAACATTTCTACCATAAAATGTTTACATAGGTCCACGTTTTGATGTAGTCCCCATAGGACGATACCTCCCGATTTTCGGTATTTTTAAGGTTTTAGCCTCATTATCACACCGAAATGGCTGAAATTTGGTATTTAGTCTTCGTTGTGGGTACAAAACTTCCCCCAGAAATTTGTAGGTATAGGTCCACGCCCTCATATAGCCCCCATAGAACGGTTCCTCTAGATTTCGGTATTTTGAACGGTGTTGGCCACATTAATCCACCGAAATAGCTGAAATTTGGTATTTGATCTTCATTTTGGGGTGTTAAACGTTCCATAGGAAATCTGTTGGTGTAGGTCCACGCCTTTATATAGCCCCCATAGAACTTACCTCCCGATTTTCGGTGTTTTGAAGCCAAGAAATGACTGATATTTAGTATTTAGTCTTCGTTGGGGTATAAAACTTTCTCCCAGAAACTTGTCGGTAAAGGTCTACGACTTAGGGCTATTATTACATGTGTTCTTTTATTTGGAGGCATTAAAAATATAATTTTCACATTGAAAGTAATTGACAAAAAGCTCCTCCTTGAAATTCAATCATCACTTTTAACTTTAAGTTAACCGGAACGCTATAAATCTGTTCGGAAAATCCAAACTATAACAAAAGAAGACTTATAATAATGGGGGTTAGTATAGCCCCCGTAGAAAGGTACCTCCTGATTTTCGGTATTTTGAAGGTTGTGACCTCAATATCCCACCGAAATGACTGAAATGTGGTCGTTAGTCTTCGTAAAGGGTATACAAATTTCCCCCATAGGTCTATATCTCCCAATTTTCGGAATTTTTGGAATTCTCTTCAATACAGTTCGTGGTGGAGGGTATAAAAAGTTCGGCCCGACCGAACTTAACGCTTTTCTTACTTGTTTTTTTTATTTTTAAAGTCACTAACCTTGTTTGCGAACATTGCTGCGTTTCGACTCTTTTTTCTCGTTGTTTTTCTTACAATGAATATTGCTACAGTAGAATAAGAGAAAGTAGAAAAAATCCCTTGACAGGGAGAGGGGGGGGGGGGGGTAATCCTTCTTGAACGGAATTCGCATTGTAGACGAGTCGGAAAAAACTTCCTATTCTGAGCAGGCGCGTCGGGTATTTGGTATTGGGAGCATCGTCCGGTATTTGGATGGTTGGGTGTCCACAGTAGAACAGAGAAAATAAAAAAATTTCCTTCAGGGAGAGTCAGACAGAACTGCAAGAATTTACCGATTTTTACTATTTTTCGATATCATAAAGGGAAAATTGTTATGTAGTAATTTTTTAGAAGCTACAAATTGTTCTACTTTAACAAGTTTCCAAAGTAATGGTACAAATTAGTAGATTTTTCCAGTGTTGGAACAGACCATATATGTTTCTTTTCTAGCAGGAACATTAGATATGTTCGTTTACTTTTCCAGTAACATTTAATCAGTAAGAAGTTATTGAGAAAAATACAATTTTTACTCTCTCAACAGAAAAAAATTACAACATAGCAAAACATTTGTGAGATAACAGATGACAAAAAACAACAAGTTTAAATTTACCATAAGTAAAAGTTGTTTTATAAACCATAAAAAATTCTCAAATTTGTTTATAACTACTAACAAAGAAAAACTGTGTAATGAACAGCTCATCGAACCTACGAATTCTTACTGGACGAATTTTCCAACAAAAATTGGTATGTTCTCAGTCACACAACTGTCAAAAGAGTTCTCTCAATCCGCTCTCATTTGCTTTATATTTGCGTAAATGAACAGAATTCCTACAAATTTGTACAAATTATCACGTAAACGAACACACCTGTTAACATCATACACAATATGCTTCCCAGTAAAGAAAATATTTAGTGCACCAATGAAAATTATATTTGTTACAAAATTATATTTGAAGCCACATCGACCTTAAAACATCCTCGCAATGTGCTATAGATTTTCTAATGGCTTCCATGCGCAGACTGTGTGCAAGGATGTGTTGCCTTCGCTTTTATTAAATACTCGTACTATTTATTTTATGACACATAAATTTTAGAAATTCTTATGCGGACTTATTAGCTTTACAACTGTCGGAAATGAAAGTTTTGTGATTTAGGGTAACTTAGTTATAGTTTTTATTATTAACAAATATTTATTTGGCTAAATGTATATTAATAATAACTTTTGGCAATTACTTTCTAACGTTTGGCCTGAATACCAACCACATAGAGGCACGCACCCAACACTAATATGCTCACCATATGCAAATGGCACAGTAAGTGGGTGTGTACATATGTGGGTCGTATTGTTTGTGAACTTATATCGCACATCATTTCCATTTTGGCTAGAATCTTATGAATAAATTTTAACTTGACTTAATTATACAAGAGCCTCTGTAGGGGTTTCATGTCATTAATTAAATACAATTTTATCGCATTTCATACGCAAAGGCAAAAATAATATATAAATAAGTATGAATGTATGTTCTTAAAATATCATGCAAAATCTGTGTAATCTGAAACGAGTATGGAAAACTAAATAACAATGTATTTGCAGCTCCTGAGTTGAAGTACGGATGAGGATGACACTCGCATAACAGAGTCTGGCAATGATTTGTTTAATATGAATTAAATAAAAAATACATAGAAATAAATAAAAATTCAATCTCTTTGTGCAATCATTTTTTTTGTTTCAATGAAATATCTACATTTGTGATTTTATCGGAATTATCCTAACTTTGGGTTGGATGGATACCTATTTACTACTCTTTATAATACAAATTGTCTTGAAAAACCTGACAGAGAAGTGATAATACAATCTAATATTTTTTTATTATAAATTTGTTGGCTTTTGTATTATTATAAGTACTAATTAATAATAAAGGTAAAAACTACTCGTATAATTAGATTAGTTTTGGGTTGGGTTTCTCGTGTTTTTTATTTTTTTATTTATTTATTTATTTTTTTTTTTGTGGAAGTTGTATGTCTTTGTAAAACCTTTAATTCCTATAAATAAAGTCACTAACTTTGTTTGCGAACAAGTCTCACATTGCTGCGTTTCGACTCTTTTTGTTTGGTTCGGCCGACAAAAGTATCCTCCTGAGAAGAGTATTTACAATTGCGGGGAAGTACTTTTGCAGCGGAATCCATTACTATTGCTATCTAGGGGAGATGTCTTTTAGCAGTCTAAAAACAATTGCTTCGATCTGTATTTGGGCTATTTTTAGTGATGTCGGTTGATGCCGCTGCAGTTTCAGGACTTTCACACTGTCGTACTGGCGAACCTGTAAGGGGGTTATATTGTAGTTTATTGGCTGCGGTAGTAGATGTTACTGTGATTGAAGGAATTTCGGGTATGGTAGCTCCTTTAAGAGATGATGGTGTGGCAACATTCGGCGTCGGACCGGCTCTACCAGGGCAGGGCATCGTAGACTGTGAGCCAGCCATGGTGGCTGTTAGGGGTAACATATTAAGGTTCATTTGTGACGGTCGAACGGCTATGGCTATTGGTAAAGATGCTTTACGGTTCAATGAGTGTCATCCATAAAAGTACTGGGTATTGTTGTCGGCTGACATTCCTCGGCTTATATGTCGGGGAATTGTTGTATCATAATATACACTAGACGAGGTCGGTACACCGACTATGGATGGTGGCATAGGATTACCTCCAATTAACGAAGGCGATGGTGTTCCCATCATACCCATACTGGTGGGTATCATGCCTCTCCGCATGGTGCCTGTGTGTGAGTGATGGTGACCTGGTACCATAATAGTTCCACTAAGATATGATGGCCCAGTCATATTTTGATTTGTTGAATTACTCAGGATTGGTGGTGTCAAAACATGGGCACCTGAAAATTAAATAAAAGAAGAAGAAAACAAAATGAACATTTTTTTGCAGAATTTTATCTTAGATTATTTAATATTTTATAATAAAATTTGGTTAGAAATTGTAGTAACACTGTCCAAGAGCAATAAAAAAACGACAAGGAAAACTAGGCAGATTATGAAAGTTGGGCTAAAAATATGAAACACGTGTATCGGCCAATTCCGACTAAAATTTGGATAAAAACATCAAAATACCTGATATCAGATGGTACCGCTATATGGACCTATAGGAAAAAATAGACCCATGCTGGTTTTGATTTCATATTCATGTATTGTCATTCAATTCTGAAAAGTGTGCAAAGTTTTCGTTCGATTCGTCAAATGCAGCTATGTTAAAAATGAGTTACTAAATTTGAACCATAAAAAGCAAGTTATATAAAACACTGTAAAAACAATGGCTGCTACTGATTTCTCTTGTTCAGAACATTTGGAACATTTCTCTTTTTAACAATATCCCCAAAAATGAAGGATTATGGGAGATTTTGATTCAGTATAGAATCATGTAAAATGTTCAGTCCAAAATTTAAACAAATAATTTTATCCTACAATATATGACTTCGTAATGTAATTTTCATATATTACCCCTAGATATATGGTTTGTTCTGAGACTTATAGTGCAATTTTGTGTAGAAATTTTCTTCTTTTGACACTTTCATCTATAACTAAGTTTTATGTTACTTTCATGCATCATATCGAAAAATTTCATCAAAAAAAGGGAGATTATTTCGTGTTTTTTTTCGGAAAATTTGATACTGATATTTTTGGGATATACAATGTAAATAGGGACTTTAGTAACCTATAGTGAAATTTGACGGATAATATTTTGGTCTTTGACGTCAACCCTATAAAATTATGTTTTGTGGTATAATTTTGTATAAACTAAAATGAATTACGACCTTAACCCTAAAATGTTTCTGTTTTTATACCCTACACCACTATGTGGAAAGGGTATTATAAGTTTGTTTTGGTAAAAATTCATGTAACACCGCGAAATATTCGTCGGAGACCCCCAATGTGGTATACCAATCTTCATATCTCGGCGAGATAAAGCGATTTTGAGATGTGTGTCCGTCCGTCCGTCCGTCCGTCCGTGTGTCCGTCTGTCCATTATAAATTGTAATCAAACTCCAGGCCGCAATTATGGACCGATCGTCACGAAACTTGGTATGGAGGTCGGTTTCACATCAGAATAGATCGCTATTTTAATTGGTGATTATTGTGAAATATTTAGCGGGTGAAATGGACCAAAAACATAATTTTTATTCGATTTTGTAGCTGCTCTGTAGGTCGCAGTAATAGTCCGATCGCCTAGAAAATTTAAATAAAGTAAGAGTATATGACAAAGAAAAAGCTTGCAAGAAGAGATGGCGATCAGATAATATTTAGAGGGTAAAATGGACCACAACTTTTGTGTGAAAATTGTGAAAATTTTTAATATACAGCTTATATCTTTTTTCCCGGAAGAGACATTCCGGGCTAGTAAGCTATACTTGGAAGAGGAACGCTTGACCTTTCCATTGATGCCAATTACTTTGATTTACGTGCTCAGATAACAGAGTTACAGCCTAATATATCCAGTTTTTTGCTTGAAGTATAATCAAAAACACACTAGAGGTCGCAATTATAGCTAAATAGTCACGAAATTTTGCACGATGTAAGGGTTTAGGTCGAAGAAGATGCCTACAATTTTGGATGATGATCCGATATTATTTAGCGGGTGAAATGGACCAATACTTTTGTATAAAAAATATACAAATTTTATTTTTGGTCCATATCTTACTTCCTGGTGGGCTCATACCGGCAAAGTAGCCTTTATATGGGAAAACGAATACTGATATTTCCCCTGATGCAAATTGCAATAACGTGTCTGCTAGATAACTGGCCTACTGTCTAATATATAATGGGTTTTGTGTAGAGAATCACAATTCCCTCTCATACTACAAATTGTCTCAATGATGACAGAGAAATTTTCAGTTCAGTTGTCCAATTGAATTTTTATACAAATATAGCAGCATGGGATAGCTTCGCCCCCTATTTTATACCCTTAGCCTTTAGGTTAATATAAAATATACAAAATACGACCAAAGATGTGCCCATCGAAAAAATGGTTTTAGAACCCAAGTATGTTTGGACGAAATTTGTTTCAAACAATTTGGTGTCGATTTAGCCCTGTCCGTTCATCTGTCTGTCTTACTGTCCAGCTGACGATAACTCCCGAACGTATCTACCGATTCGAACCAAATTTTGAGCCTCGTATTTTTTTGCCCAAACATAGTTTAATTTCCTTTGGGCACTTCCCCCACAAAAGTTAAAAATTTGTTGAAAAATTGTGTGAACGATAACTGTCGAAGTGCGAAATAGATTTGGTCCAAACTTTCCATATATTATTATTCCTTCCAGATATAGATCGGGTAAGACTATATCGGTCCACACCTTCGAGTACCTCCCACACAAAATTTGGAAAAGTGAAATTTAAGAGTTCTATCGAAGATTGTCCTTGCGGCCCCCTTTACGATGGTACAATTGCAATGTCAAGTCCATACCTCCAAAGATTATGGCCGAAAAGGTCCATGAAACCCTGAAAACAAGCAAGAAACCTAACTAAAATGGCAAATCCGCAAGATAACTCTCAAGGGGATTTTCTGCTTGGTCCAAACTTTGCACATCCTATTATTTCATTTAGTAATGTATCAGGTTGGAATATTGGTTATATCGGGCCCGTCCTTGGAGTACCTCCTACACAAATTTTGGGAAAAGTGCAGTTTGAGGATCAGTCTTGGATCTATTTGAATTGTTTGAAGAAGGTTCTTTTCATGGTACCTATTGCAACGCACGTAGGTTTCAATCAGGAAATTTTTGGCCAAAACATTATTTTTGAAGTTTCGAAATTTTAATTTTTTTTTTGCACAGAATAATAAAAAACACATCAAGTCATCTGAAAATAATTAGTTTTTGTAAATAACGTTAGTATTGTTGATTGGCGCAGTACCAAAGTTGACACGTTTTTATGTATAAATAAAACAGACTTTGTGCTGTAAAATATACAATTTTTGTTGTATTGCGTCGCTGCATAAATATACAGAAGTGAGACCAGAGTTATTATGAATCGGGATACTGCTTTTACTTTTAAAAAAATGTCCAAATATGTCCGCCTCCAAATCGAATTTGAAAGATAGCAGGGGGTCTGTACTAATAAATTCAGAAGTCAAATCGTGCTCAAATTTGCCACAGTTAAAATAAATTGCATTTTTCTATTTTAAGATGGGAGAATTTTTTGTAAATACCTGTTGTGACTGTACGTAGTATCCAATTGAAATAGAACGGTAATACGCACATCTATCAACCGATTTTCCTTAAAATTCATATTTAAGGGTTTCAGTGTGTAGATTAAGGGGTTCAGAGTGTAGAAAACAAATATGTATAATTTTTTTGAAAATAGGTCCATTTTCTGTCATAGCCCCCACATAAAAGTACTGTCCGATTTTAGATATTTTGTGGATTTTAGCGACACTTTATGACCGAATCGGCTGAAATTTGGTATTTTGACCTCTTGGAAGATATGAATCCTTCGTACCAAAAATTATTAACATAGGTCAATGTTTTGGTTTAGACCCCACACAACGGGACCACCCTGTCAACAAATTTTGGCAGTTTTTGGTAATTTTGGTCGATAAAACGTAAGAATTGCTGTTTGTACACATTTACTATAAATAATAATTAATTTCAATACAAAATGGACGTTGAAATAGTTGTGGCCAGAAAATTTGGATTTGGACCATTGTGCAACGGTACAATTTTTACGGAGTAAGTCCATACTTCCTGAGGTAATGGTCCAAAATTTCCAAAAATAATTCTCAAACTTTTTCAAAGATCAGAAGCTAGCTTACTACAATTGATTTGGTATATCCTTTCATTACGATACCTACAAAATACAAAATATATAGATTTTTTATACGGCATAATTATTGTGTTTGTTTCTTTTTTGGTCAGATGCTGAAGGTACATATGTACATATATCACCGTTAGCGGAGCTGACTTATACTATCTTACTTGCTGTGTAATTGAATATGAACAATTTTGAGATTTATAAATTTGTTTGCATGCAAATTATTTGAATTTCTATTCATTATTAGTTATTTCTATCGGTATAAAATAAAATAAAAAACAATGAACTATTTTCGAAATGCCCTGAAAATCAGAAAACTGTTTGCATTACCAAGCATATGTCAGGACGATAGATCTTTAATAAACCCACAATCAATGTTAAATTTCCAATTTTGGTATATATGTATGTATAATTTATATAATTGTTCCACATATATCACAATAAGGACAAGGGAGGCTTATCTTATACCAATGGATTCATGTTATGTAATTGATATGTGACGTATTTTTTATCGCCGAATCCAAAAGGCGAGTCCTAAGTTGCCACTTGTAGAGAAGTTTTTCATGGCTGAAATACTCAAAAAGTATCGGCAGCATTACCGTTTGATTTGATGTGGCCAGGCCTGGGAATCACACCCGGACATTCAGCGTGCAAAGTGGTTGCATATAGCCAATTCCTAGAGGTTGTGGTGTAGGGTATCACATGGTCGGCCCCGTCCGACTATAGCCTTTGCTTACTTGTTTTTTATTTTATTTTATACCGATAGAAATAACTAATAATGAATAGAAATTCAAATAATTTGCATGCAAACAAATTTATAAATCTCAAAATTGTTCATATTCAATTACACAGCAAGTAAGATAGTATAAGTCAGCTCCGCTAACGGTGATATATGTACATATGTACCTTCAGCATCTGACCAAAAAAGAAACAAACACAATAATTATGCCGTATAAAAAATCTATATATTTTGTATTTTGTAGGTATCGTAATGAAAGGATATACCAAATCAATTGTAGTAAGCTAGCTTCTGATCTTTGAAAAAGTTTGAGAATTATTTTTGGAAATTTTGGACCATTACCTCAGGAAGTATGGACTTACTCCGTAAAAATTGTACCGTTGCACAATGGTCCAAATCCAAATTTTCTGGCCACAACTATTTCAACGTCCATTTTGTATTGAAATTAATTATTATTTATAGTAAATGTGTACAAACAGCAATTCTTACGTTTTATCGACCAAAATTACCAAAAACTGCCAAAATTTGTTGACAGGGTGGTCCCGTTGTGTGGGGTCTAAACCAAAACATTGACCTATGTTAATAATTTTTGGTACGAAGGATTCATATCTTCCAAGAGGTCAAAATACCAAATTTCAGCCGATTCGGTCATAAAGTGTCGCTAAAATCCACAAAATATCTAAAATCGGACAGTACTTTTATGTGGGGGCTATGACAGAAAATGGACCTATTTTCAAAAAAATTATACATATTTGTTTTCTACACTCTGAACCCCTTAATCTACACACTGAAACCCTTAAATATGAATTTTAAGGAAAATCGGTTGATAGATGTGCGTATTACCGTTCTATTTCAATTGGATACTACGTACAGTCACAACAGGTATTTACAAAAAATTCTCCCATCTTAAAATAGAAAAATGCAATTTATTTTAACTGTGGCAAATTTGAGCACGATTTGACTTCTGAATTTATTAGTACAGACCCCCTGCTATCTTTCAAATTCGATTTGGAGGCGGACATATTTGGACATTTTTTTAAAAGTAAAAGCAGTATCCCGATTCATAATAACTCTGGTCTCACTTCTGTATATTTATGCAGCGACGCAATACAACAAAAATTGTATATTTTACAGCACAAAGTCTGTTTTATTTATACATAAAAACGTGTCAACTTTGGTACTGCGCCAATCAACAATACTAACGTTATTTACAAAAACTAATTATTTTCAGATGACTTGATGTGTTTTTTATTATTCTGTGCAAAAAAAAAAATTAAAATTTCGAAACTTCAAAAATAATGTTTTGGCCAAAAATTTCCTGATTGAAACCTACGTGCGTTGCAATAGGTACCATGAAAAGAACCTTCTTCAAACAATTCAAATAGATCCAAGACTGATCCTCAAACTGCACTTTTCCGAAAATTTGTGTAGGAGGTACTCCAAGGACGGGCCCGATATAACCAATATTCCAACCTGATACATTACTAAATGAAATAATAGGATGTGCAAAGTTTGGACCAAGCAGAAAATCCCCTTGAGAGTTATCTTGCGGATTTGCCATTTTAGTTAGGTTTCTTGCTTGTTTTCAGGGTTTCATGGACCTTTTCGGCCATAATCTTTGGAGGTATGGACTTGACATTGCAATTGTACCATCGTAAAGGGGGCCGCAAGGACAATCTTCGATAGAACTCTTAAATTTCACTTTTCCAAATTTTGTGTGGGAGGTACTCGAAGGTGTGGACCGATATAGTCTTACCCGATCTATATCTGGAAGGAATAATAATATATGGAAAGTTTGGACCAAATCTATTTCGCACTTCGACAGTTATCGTTCACACAATTTTTCAACAAATTTTTAACTTTTGTGGGGGAAGTGCCCAAAGGAAATTAAACTATGTTTGGGCAAAAAAATACGAGGCTCAAAATTTGGTTCGAATCGGTAGATACGTTCGGGAGTTATCGTCAGCTAGACAGTAAGACAGACAGATGAACGGACAGGGCTAAATCGACACCAAATTGTTTGAAACAAATTTCGTCCAAACATACTTGGGTTCTAAAACCATTTTTTCGATGGGCACATCTTTGGTCGTATTTTGTATATTTTATATTAACCTAAAGGCTAAGGGTATAAAATAGGGGGCGAAGCTATCCCATGCTGCTATATTTGTATAAAAATTCAATTGGACAACTGAACTGAAAATTTCTCTGTCATCATTGAGACAATTTGTAGTATGAGAGGGAATTGTGGTTCTCTACACAAAACCCATTATATATTAGACAGTAGGCCAGTTATCTAGCAGACACGTTATTGCAATTTGCATCAGGGGAAATATCAGTATTCGTTTTCCCATATGAAGGCTACTTTGCCGGTATGAGCCCACCAGGAAGTAAGATATGGACCAAAAATAAAATTTGTATATTTTTTATACAAAAGTATTGGTCCATTTCACCCGCTAAATAATATCGGATCATCATCCAAAATTGTAGGCATCTTCTTCGACCTAAACCCTTACATCGTGCAAAATTTCGTGACTATTTAGCTATAATTGCGACCTCTAGTGTGTTTTTGATTATACTTCAAGCAAAAAACTGGATATATTAGGCTGTAACTCTGTTATCTGAGCACGTAAATCAAAGTAATTGGCATCAATGGAAAGGTCAAGCGTTCCTCTTCCAAGTATAGCTTACTAGCCCGGAATGTCTCTTCCGGGAAAAAAGATATAAGCTGTATATTAAAAATTTTCACAATTTTCACACAAAAGTTGTGGTCCATTTTACCCTCTAAATATTATCTGATCGCCATCTCTTCTTGCAAGCTTTTTCTTTGTCATATACTCTTACTTTATTTAAATTTTCTAGGCGATCGGACTATTACTGCGACCTACAGAGCAGCTACAAAATCGAATAAAAATTATGTTTTTGGTCCATTTCACCCGCTAAATATTTCACAATAATCACCAATTAAAATAGCGATCTATTCTGATGTGAAACCGACCTCCATACCAAGTTTCGTGACGATCGGTCCATAATTGCGGCCTGGAGTTTGATTACAATTTATAATGGACAGACGGACACACGGACGGACGGACGGACGGACACACATCTCAAAATCGCTTTATCTCGCCGAGATATGAAGATTGGTATACCACATTGGGGGTCTCCGACGAATATTTCGCGGTGTTACATGAATTTTTACCAAAACAAACTTATAATACCCTTTCCACATAGTGGTGTAGGGTATAACAATGAACTATTTTCGAAATGCCCTGAAAATCAGAAAACTGTTTGCATTACCAAGCATATGTCAGGACGATAGATCTTTAATAAACCCACAATCAATGTTAAATTTCCAATTTTGGTATATATGTATGTATAATTTATATAATTGTTCCACATATATCACAATAAGGACAAGGGAGGCTTATCTTATACCAATGGATTCATGTTATGTAATTGATATGTGACGTATTTTTTATCGCCGAATCCAAAAGGCGAGTCCTAAGTTGCCACTTGTAGAGAAGTTTTTCATGGCTGAAATACTCAAAAAGTATCGGCAGCATTACCGTTTGATTTGATGTGGCCAGGCCTGGGAATCACACCCGGACATTCAGCGTGCAAAGTGGTTGCATATAGCCAATTCCTAGAGGTTGTGGTGTAGGGTATCACATGGTCGGCCCCGTCCGACTATAGCCTTTGCTTACTTGTTTTTGTTAATTTTTTTATATTCCAGGAGTTCACACAAGTTTTACAGGTTTTGTGTATTCTGAGACCTATAGTAAAGTTTTATGACGAACTTTAAAAACACCGATACACGTGTCTCATGTTTTAGCCCTACTTTCATAATCCACTAGGCTTTCCCATCATTAAAAAAAAAATTGAATTTTGTTGCCTAAGTTGTCAGTATTGTCCAAAGCTGGATTACTTTTCAATTGATTATAAACTGACTTTTTTAAGCCTATTTATAGTCAGTTAAGAGATAATGTGAAAAATAACACTTTTTTGTTTGTTTTTAGGACTTTGACTTTTCATATTGATCCTCTCTGTTATGTTTTGTTAAAGGGGAGATGGTAATTTGTAAGTTTGCTTCGTGTTCTTTTTCTATACCAGAACGATGTGAATAATGTTTACGTACAGTGTTGAGCATATCAAAAGCAACAAATCAAGGATTACGCATTAATTCAATTGTTTTGGATCCGTTACAATTTTTTTTAAAATGTAATATTACACTGTGCAACACTGGAAATGCAAATAACTTCTAATGGGCATTTTCTGAAAGTACATATTGAGACTACAAAAACCTTAATTCGGTTTTGTGTTCTTAGATCGGGTTTAGATTTTATGGCCTCATCTAAACCGACCTAAAATGAGCCTTTTTTCCAGTGATCGGACCTTTATCTTCGAAACTAATAAGAATCTTGCTTTGCAGTCTTCAGCAATATTGTAGCCCTAAAGTAGTAGAACTTATGTGTCAAACAGATGAACTAGGAAAAGCTGCATCTAGCGCATCAAACTCGTTAAAATATAGAACAGTTTACATAATTTCTGAAATTCTGGTCAGTAACAACTATACTGTTGCGAGTTGAAACAAGTAACCATTCTAAAATTTTTCCAAATAATGTGACCATCAATTCTTCAGAACATTCTGAAACTCTAAAATGGTTATTTCACGTTGTTTAAGGGGTATTTCATAACATACCTTTTACAAAACTTATTTCAAACAGTGTTAACACAGGCTGTTTATTCTCATGTTGGGGATTTCAATGAATTATTGAAATTTTTATCAAATTGTTGTTGAAAAATTTGCTATAAACAAGGCGATAGAGGCATTTTACAACAATATAATGTTCTGAAGAGTTGTATATTACATTCCAGAGATTATTTTCCCAAAAGGTAACATTAAGAAGAATTTAACATTTTGGGGATACGCTGCGAAATATACACAAATTATATAATTTTTAGATATATTATAAAATTTGAGGCAATAAATGCAGTTTTTCGAGTTCACTATTCCTCCAAATAGTTTCTTCTTGCTCTTATCTACACGTTTGCAGCAGATGTCAAAACAGTATTCGTATTGGTTTCAGAGTTACAGGCCCGATTTGTTTTAAAAATTCGTTCTTTAACCATGTTTAGATGAGGCCATAAAACCCGAACCCGATCTATGAAAACAAAACCCAAATATGGTTTTTGCCTATTGGCCCTCTACTTTCATAAAATTCTGGACAGAAGTTGTTTGCACGCGATTGGCTCCAAAATGTTGCACAGTGTTATGTGTCCAATTGTTCTTTGTTATGTACAGAGAGCTTTCAACAAGTTGATTCTGTACTTTGTAGTTGAATGGGATAACAACAACCACAATATTCACTGATCATTGAGAATGGGCAGTGCAAAACAGAAGCAACAACGGAACATTATTAACAAGTGAGCAAAGGCTATAGTCGGGACGGGGCAGACCATGTGATGCCCTACACCACTACCCCTGTGCATAAGCTTTTCACTGGTAAACATTTTTTTAGGGAATATAATCCGACTACCACCAAACATAATATGCCTCTTTCTCTCTGGGACCCCCATAAGCAACCAAAATTTCGTGACTATTCGACCAAAATTCCAACATGTAGCGCGATTTCGAAAAAAAAAATTGAAAAATGGGATGTATTACCGACTATTGCTATATCTCCATTATTTGGCCACCTACGCCAATCTACTTTGCATCGTTGTAAAAGTGAGATATTCTACTTTCATTGCCAGTCTTTGCTTTTGGAAGCAACATTAAAATCGCAAAAATGAAAAGTTGGGTTTTATTAGCGACTATTGCGATATATTCGTTTGACCACCTACGACAACCTACTATACATCGTTGTAAAGGTGATATTTTCTACTTTCATTAGCAGGTTTGCCTTTTATATACCCCTTTAGATGCGGAGATATTCGCTTTGAAATAAAACGTTGACTCTTCTCCAAATAAGTGCTTTGCCCATTCCGACCCCTGAATATTATCCGACCATCACCATCAATAGGCTTCTTCCCCTCCGGAACCCTTATCAACACCAAAATTTGGTGACGATTCGATCAAAATTGCGACCTGTAGCGTGATTACATGGTTTAGATGGACAGACAGACGAACGGACACACATAGCCAGATCGTCTCAGCTCGTCGAGACATTCATTTTTGTATATATAAGTATGGGTTTACAACCATTATTTCGATGCGTTACAAACTTTTTGGCCAAAACCAACTTATAATACACACATAGTGGTGTAGGGTATAAAAATTGTAGTCTTATCGTTTTTAACTAGCTGCACTTTTGACTTAAATTTGTTTTGGGGCATGTTAGTGTTAGTTTTGGAAAAATTTGCATTTGTTATCCTAACAGGGTTGCCATCTCCCACCACTTTCCCCGTGGTCTGGGGAATATCATAATACCTTCAAATCTAAAATTCCCCCTTATATACAAATTTAATTTATTAAATATTCATTCGGAAAGTGGTTTATATCAACCGTTCTTATGTTTGCCGAATAATAAAAAAGTTAAACAAATGAATATTGGTAAACACAATACATCATGGTGTAAATAATTTGAGGCCATCGACACATTGTGACTAAAAACGTTGGGGAAACTTTAAAAATAATGCGGATAGGAACTTCCAAGAACTAGTTGCGGTTCTCTTTGCCGATATACGCTCTAGATTCGTTCGTACATGTTCATGTTTTTAAAGTGACTTTGGATGACTTTTCAACTAATTTAAAGTAGTGCAGAAATGGACAATTGTCGACTTTTTCTGTGTTCAAAGTGGTTGATCTCTAGATCACTTTTCAACCAATTTATGTTCAGTTTAAAAATAATCCATTTATAATCAACCATTTTATCAACTGGTTGATAACAGTCCGACAGGGATATTCTGCGATATTTGTGCCTAACAATTAATTAACTGCAAGTTACCACGAAAAAAAGTTGTGACTTCATATAATAGAAGTTCAATAGAATTAGTAAATTATATCGAGCATTATAGTTTTACATTACATGTATATTCTTTAACTTTTACGAATGTACAGAATTGATTTGTGATTACATAACACTTTAGTAGCTTACAATAGAAACATCGCGTTAATTATTCGTATCATTAACCACTTTCATCTTTGTGTTTATTTCAGCTCGAGTCCATATTTTGTTGCAATTCAATTGTTTGAATAACAACAAAATATTTTAACCCTTTCGGTGATTCTATGCCATATGGCATAACCAGTTTTTGAAGCCCGTTTTAAGGCAAAATACTTATGAGCAATCTTTTTTTAATAATTTTGTATTTTTCCCTGAAGTGTTATCTAAAAATTATTCGACAAAAATGTTTGATTGGTGGACCCTATACATTGTTACGTCTCAAAGAGCAAGCGCTCCTCGTTCGATTTAAAATTTGCATGAAAATACCATCTTATAATTTTATATATTTTATTAACAAAAATATTTTTTTGTTAACTTTTTGTATTTAATTTAGTAGATAATCATTGCCTTAATAATTAAAACGAAAAAAAGATCCGAAATATAGCTCAATGGAGCTGCCAGATTTTTTATATTTCATACTATGCCATATGGCATAGATTTTTCCCAACGGAAATGTTTCACTTTGTTTGACTCCCAGATCTTCTATTGTAAAACCCCTAGATATTCTATAAGAAGACCTCCAGATCTTGTATAAATAGACCTCCAGGTCTTCTATAAGAAGACCTCCAGATCTTGTATAAGTAGACCTCCAGGTGTTCTATTCGAAGACTTCCAGGTCTCCAGATCCACCATAGGAAAACCTCCAGATGATGTATAAAAATTCTTGCAGATTTTCTAAAATAACTCCTCCAGATATTATATAAGATGGCCCCCACGTCTTCTACAAGCTGACCTCCAGCCCTTCTATAGGATGACATTCAGGACCTCTATAAGAAGTCCTCCAGTTTTTCTAAAAAAAGGCCTCAAATCTTCCATAAGAAGACCATAGGTTTTCTATAAGAAGACCCTAGCTTTTCTATAAGAAGACCCTAGGTTTTCTATAGGAAGACCCTAGGTCTTCTATAAGAGGCTTTAAATGTTCTAAAAGAAGACCTCCAGATATTCTATAAGAAGACCTTCTATGTGAAGACCCCAAAATCTTCTAATAGTAGACCTCCAGATATTCTATGAAAAACCTTCATGTCTTCTATAAGTAGACCTCCTGGTCTTCAATGAGAAGATCTTATGCTTTTCTATAAGAAGGGTCCCTGCTCTTCTATGAGCAGACCTCCTGCTCTTGTATAAGAAGACCTACTTCTCTTCTATAATAATACCTCCTGCCCTTCTATATACAAACGTCCTTCTCTTCTACGAGAAGACGCCCTGCTCTTCTATGAGCAGACCTCCTGCTCTTGTATAAGAAGTCCTCCTTCTCTTCTATAAGAAGACCTCCTGCCCTTCTATATGCAAACGTCCTGCTCTTATATGAAAAGACGTCCTGCTCTTCTATCAGAAGACGTCCTGCCCTTCTATATGCAAACGTCCTGCTCTTCTATGAAAAGGCGTCCTGCTCTTCAAGAAGAGGACCTCCTTCTCTTCTACGAGAAGACGTCCTGCTCTTCTATGAGCAGACCTCCTGCTCTTGTATAAGAAGACCTCCTTCTCTTCTATAAGAATACCTCCCGCCTTCTATATGCAAACGTCCTGCTCTTCTATGAAAAGACGCCCTGCTCTTCTATGAGCAGACCTCCTGCTCTTGTATAAGAAGACCTCCTTCTCTTCTATAAGAATACCTCCCGCCTTCTATATGCAAACGTCCTGCTCTTATATGAAAAGACGTCCTGCTCTTCTATCAGAAGACGTCCTGCCCTTCTATATGCAAACGTCCTGCTCTTCTATGAAAAGGCGTCCTGCTCTTCAAGGAGAGGACCTCCTGCTCTTCTATAAGAAGACCTCTTGCTCTACTATAAGAAGACCTCCTGCCCTTCTATAAGAAGACCTCCTGCCCTTCTATATGCAAACGTCCTGCTCTTCTATGTGAAAACATCCTATCCTTCTATGAGACGACCTTTTGCTTTTCCAGGAGAAGACATCCTGCCCTTCTATGAGAGGACCTTCTGCTCTTTTATGAGAAGACGTCCTGCTCTTCTATAAGAAGACCTCTTCCTCTTCTATAAGGCCTCCTGCTCTTCTGAAAGATGAAATTTAATTAAAAACTTGAATATTTTAGTTTTTTTTTTTTTTTTCCTTTAAATACATTCTATGCCATATGGCATAGTGTCCAAAAACCACTTTCCCAAACAAAATGTTAAAAAATTAGTTTTGATTATTCATATAGTGGGCTTAAGTATATATAAAATTGGAAAAATATATTTTTCAGATCAAAAACAAAAAAGAAGCACCGAAAGGGTTAAAGTGGATATGAAATTGATTAGTTGCGGGCGAAGGGTAGGGAATACTATAGTTTCAGTTGTCACCAAACAACTTCATCAGTTCCCTTTTTCGCCGACTCTGTATCGATAAACAGGTCAATAAAGCCATCTAGCAAATTAAATAAAATGAGAAATTTGCTGTATGGCCCTAATGCTGTTTACCCTACAATTTGAGTCGAACTAAAGAATTTCATATCCACCACTGTTTTTATGTCGTCTTTGCTTCGCAAAGAATACGAACATAGGAGTGTTGCTTCAATAAGCGGGGGTAAAAACAACATGTGGACATAAATTCACTTGTTGATATACAAAACGGGTTTTATATATTTTTATATATGCATATTAGGGTTGTGACTTTTTGACCTTTTCCCTCAAAAATGATTTCATGTAGCAAACATTAATTAAGTTTTTCTTGCCCATTAATGACTAAAATAACGTTTATTCTATTTAAGTAATAAAAAGGTTACACACTCAACCACTATCAAAAATGCTATGAAATGAAAAATATTTTCTCAAAAAATTATTTGCATTTTTAATAGGTAGTGTGTCATACCAACTGTTCGAATATGGAGTCAAGACATATTCAAAATTTGTCGATGCCACCACCTGTCCAATTTGGCTTAATGTTGCACGAATGAATGACATTTTGCCTATTATTGACTGTAATAACTTTTACCCCCATTATTATAAGTCTTCTTTTGTTATAGTTTGGATTTACCGAACAGATTTATAGCGTTCCGGTTAAGTTAAAGTTAAAAGTGACAATGGAATTTCAAGGAGGAGCTTCTTTTCATTAACTTTTAATGTGCAAATTATATTTTTAATGCCTCCAAATAAGTTTATTTTGCATTTTCAAATCCTCCTGATAGTAAATTATAACATGTAATAAAGGCTATTATTCTATTTAAATATTGGAAAAGGTCCCACACAAATAAAATTATATTTGGTAATATAATGGTGTAATTATATATGATAATGTAATGCTATTGTGATCAATTTAGGTTATGTCATGGCTCCAAAGCTTATAGTTATATATGTATCACCTTTAATGGACTTCAAAAGTTTGTCAAAAAAGGTCATGTATAAAAATGTTCAAAATTACTTTATGCGTGAGCTTTTTCTTCTTTAATCACCTTTTAGTTTTATCTAATCATAGGTAAAAACTCTTTAAAATATGATACAGGGATACGAGGTTGAAAAAAGTCAAAACCCTAATGTATATCACAAATGTTGTCAAATACTTCATATTCATTCCATTTCAAAACAAATGTTGATTTTTTTTCGCGCTACATCAAAGATTTTTGGTACATAGGTTAAGAAACAAATTCCCAGTTCGAATCCGCTCGCGAGCCAGTTTTTTGTTGATGCGGACAAAAGTTATGGCGGTTTTATTTTCGTTTTAAAGAAAAAATTATTATAAAAACGCTAATTATTTTACCGCGAGCAATTGCTACAAAAAGTTATCTGGAAGTGGCTTGAGTTAGTAGATTGCATAATGTTTGTTAAATGCTACTCAGTACTCGCGAAATGTATAAAAAATTGATAAATTATTGAATGTAAGTCAACTTTTTCAAAATAAATGTTCATTTCCCGCTATAGAATTACGAAAAAATTCGTATGGAAGCAAAACTTCACGGCGAATCAAATGAGACTAAAATCATACAGATTGGTATTATAGTTTCGATGTCACAACCAAAATAAACACATATTTTGGTTAAAAAGTAATTTTTTCAAATTCATTATGTCAGCATCGTTTAATGGTAGAAGCAGATCAAATTTTGAAAAGTATTACATTAGTTAGATGATCCTTATTTAGTTTGCTTCTACTTTTACTTTGACAGGAAAATCGGGAAAAGTTTGGTTTATTCACAAATCAAGAGAAAACAAATAAGACACGTTGGCTTCAACCCATTTTTACCTATTTTTTTTAACATAAATATAGCCACAGCTTCCACGCAAATTAACTTTTGATGCCAATATTTTTTGCCACGTCCAAAAACATCTCATTTTAGCCAAAAACATTTAATTTGTATAATATACAATCACAAGTCGCGTGTTCTAAAAGGGTAAACCTTGGCTTCAACTATGTTAAATTTTCAAAAATATTGGTGATATATGTATTTGTGTTACATACATGTATAATATATGTATATAGATACTGTACCGTAACTCACACGATATTAGATGCATTTACTATTTGTTATATAGGGTATATAAAACACTGCGATACAATATATTATGTGTTGGTAATTTTGTTAGTAACAAGCAAACTGAAGCCAAATGTTGAATTTTTGTTCTTTGAAAATAATACATCTTAAAAAGAAAAATCAAACGTCATATTATATTTTGTTATTGCTTAAACTTCGTTCAAAACAACTTACGATATGATTAGAAATTATAATTAGCACAACATCCAACCCTGTAAATCTCTTAAATGTTGGCATCGTTTTCTTATATCTCTATTCTGTCATTTAAATGTAAAACGTCAAATGTAAATAAAATGAATTCGGCCTCTTTTACTCGCGGTCATCGAAGGAACCATATCTCCGTTAACAAGGGAAGTAATAAAAATATATTTAAAACTAACTTGGTGTATTTATTTGTTACCCCGCTAAGGCAATCATTAGCCATTTGGTTGGCTTTTGTAGAAACTTTTGGAGCTTGTGTGCCTACCCCTCTCTCTAACAAGTTTTAAAGTTTTTAAACTGCCAGAAAGTGCCATGTAACTTTCTTCAGTTACATTTTGATATGAGAGAAGTCCCCCTTCTCATATAAGAGATGTTGTTGGAAAATACTTATTTCCAGCTTTCATAAGCTGATGGAATTCCTTCCAAACCCAATTGATATTTTTCTTTTTAAGCGTAAGCAATTGTTTTCCAAATTATAAATAATTTTTAAAAATCAATATATAGGTCTCAGACAGGTGCTAAGTAAATCGTCGACCATTAATTCGTCAAAATAGAATGTGAATCAGGAATATTACCCAGATTATTAATTCTCATATAAACTTCGTTAAATTGTGTATTCATACATGTCCGTAATTCAAGAATATAATTTAAATTTTAATCTGTTTATACAGTTGCTGTCACTCTTTATTAATAAGTGCGTTATTGTCATACACATATGTATGTAAGTAGTATGTACTTGATGAGTGAATGCACATATAAATATGTATACATTCTACATTTATAAGCGTTCAACTTACCCATTGCCATAGTCCCACTAACAGAAGGCGAACACACACCCATACTGGTGTAAAGGGCTGCTGAAGACGGTGGCGGAGGAGTTGTTTGCCTGCTACCTAGTACTGTTGGACAACCCGATGACTTGCCAATGCCACTGTTGCCGCCATGTCCCCCGGGCATCATTAAGCTATTATGCTGAGATGTCGAAGGCATCAGCATTGTGGTCGCCGTTCCATAATTTGTCGATGAGTGGTCACCCAAAGAGCCGTATGCACAGTTCGGTATGGGAGCATATGTCATGTACGACTTGAAGAGTAAATAATGGTAATAAAAGTAAACGAGAACAGGCATGAGAACAATACATTTAATAACTCTTAAGGCTAGTCAAACCCCACCCAAATGAGTGGAAGTCTGTCTTGCCCGTGAGACATGCTAATGAGCCATAAGTATAATCAGTAATGGTATTTACCTCGTTTCGATTGGAGACACTGGGAGCAGGCATTGGGCTGGTTAAATCAATGTCGGCATCTATGTCGGAGATATCATCGCCAAAAGAGCTATTCAGTTGCGTCTCACGTGTGGTTTCGTGCTGGTATTTTGCGTTATCGCCACCGCCTCCTCCTCCGCTGTTTCCCAATTTATCACTGAGATTCTTTTCATTGTTAGTGCCACTAGAAAGGCTGCTTTTGCGGCACGAACGCCTTCGCTGTAGGGTCAAACGGCCAATTACAAGTGTCAGGCAAAGCAGCATGCCGGCAGCGACAGATATGATTAAATAAAGATAAAATTGCTCCTGGTTTTCTGAAAGGACAACAACACAAGCAGGATATTAATATAAATATGAGGCCAATGCAATCAACGAGCAAATATGTCCATTGGTGTTAACAAAACAAAATTATTGACTTAATCATAAGGTTTTCTTTATAATCAACTCAAGTTTAATGGCGGCATTCTTTAACGCTGCACGCAATAATATTCATACACGATTAATTGTTCATTACGTGAGAAGCTAAACAAACCTTTTCACGCACGTAGCAGTTCACAGTCGCAAATGTTCGATGAAAATTAACGTTTTGATTAAGAATAACAAAGTTTTACCGGAGGGCATTATAAAAACGATACTTTGAAATCACAATCGATACAATTTTCCGTTTCAAGAATACAGAAGCTATTTTCGAAATGGTATAAATCTATACAAAATAAATCAATGTGTTGGTAATAGGTCTTGATCTTGGTTATTTGTTTCGTATAAATATGTTTGTTTGCAAAAGTTTAGTTTATTATGCAATTACCAGTTGATCCTGTAAGCCCAGGTGATGTATTCGCTTGCTGTCAATATACATCGTTGTTTTAAAAAATACTACAAAATATTTCAGTTCAATCAAAATATATTTATACAACTTCTTAACTTTATACATATTTTGTAATAATAATGTTTTGTTTTATAATTTTTGGTGGATTTCTCGCTACAAAAACGTTTGACATCTGGAGAAGTCTAAGGCCTGAACACGCCTTATTTGCCACCTTACTAAATTCGTCTTGGTTTAGTTGGTATCAAGGCGAATTTAGGAAGGTGATACACATGGTCCATTTAGTAAGTTTATTCACATGGCGAATTCAGGTCTTAGTCTTCATTTGCTGTCAAAAGTTTGTGTGCGAAGAATCCACCAAAGAAAAAGGAACGAAAGAATAAAATGTTCTAAGCAAAGCTTAAATTAAAGTATTGTACATATACATATAATATTGACAGAAATGATATACATATTTTTTATTTATTTGTGATTAAAAATATGTTTTGACAGCAAATGATACAAATTTTGGTGGTGTGGGTGGAGCCTTTTCTGATTTTTCCAAAGCATTCGACTTAGTCCATCATCATATATTACTGTCAGAATTGCAACATCGAGGAAATGAATTACAACTCTTTAAAAGCTATATTTTTACAATTCGTCGAAAACAACGGTGTTAAAGGAAATATTGGAATTTTTGAGCTTGAGGTACCACAGAGTCGTGCGCTGAGTCTGCTCCTGTTTACTTTATATCTTAATTAGGGTGTCTAGAAACCGGGTTTTCCAAACAAAACTGTTTGCGGTTAACCGAAATTTGCAATTTTTTCAGAAACCGGTTTTCGGGTTTCAAAAATTTTCAACACCGGTTAACCGGTTTAAACCGGTTTTGTAAAATAGGTACAAAATTGCTCATAATTGATAAATATTTGATTAAAAATGTGCGGAAAGGGGTAAATTAAGTATAACGACTTCATTATTATATAATAACCTCATAATATCCCTGTTATTTGACATTCAAACTCGAGTGGGGACCTCAAATTAAGACTGAAATTGTGATGTAAGAATAGTAAAAAACCTTACATATATAAAATTATGTACAAAAAGAATTAAGTTTAAATTTTATTAAGTCTGGATTCTCCCTCATGCGTTGAGAACCTCAACTTATAGTGGCGGAATCAAACATGCATTTTGTTACCGTTAGTTTACTGTACTGAATTAAAACGTATGAGTAACGTCATTCAAACTACCTTGTGACATTTCGTATACATAGTTTTTTTACAGATCGTTCAGTTTAACTAAATTGGCACAACTATACGTTTTACACAAAATATTTTTCAAATTTAAAGGTATCTGCCATTTACAACTTGACCCGTACCTTGTGTTAGTTAAGTTCAGTTTATTTTCAAGAATACAATTTTAATTTAATATTAAAAATATTAATATTTTTTTAAGCCGGTTAACCGACACAAATAACCGTTTTTTGGTTAACCGGAAATGATTTTTTTGGCGAAACCCGGTTTCGGTTTTGTAACCCAAAACCGGTTAACCGGTTTCGGTTTTGAACACCCTAATCTTAATGATATATCAAATATTAAACTGATCGGACATTTTATACTGAAAGGTCAATTGGAACATGATGCCAAAATATTAGTGGAATATTGTAGATTGAACAAACTGGTTACCAGTTCGAACAAAACTAAGATAATTCGATTTCAACCTCGCTGTTTACAAAATGACCCTAGATTTAGTATAACGATCGCTGAGATGGATCATGAAATGTCAATCGTTAAAATATTTAGGCATACACTTGCAGCATAACTTGACATGGAAAATTGCTTCTGTAATTGGTATCTTATATAAATTGAAAAATATATTCAATGTGAAAACCAAACTTTTGCTATATAATTCTCTTATTCAAAGAAACACCAATTATTTAAAATCACTCCAAAGAAAGCCGAAAAAAGCGCTGAATGTCGTATTCAATTTGCCAAGATTATTACATTTGAACAATTCAACAACATAGCTAAAACAAGTAAGAAAAGTCTATAGTCGGACGGAGCCGACCATGGGATACCCTATACCACTATCCCTGGACAATCGCTCTCCACGGAACTTCTTTTCAATGATTGTGAAAATTTAATTATCAAATATCAGAGATGTAATGTATAATACTTATTACCAACCCCAAAAAGTAATCTAGCATGACAAAGACATTTTTGTAGCAGGAAAGGAAAATTTAGTTCACACAAACTAAAATGTAATGAAACCCACTTATGTAATACTACTTCCGTTGTTTAACCGCTACGTTATTGAAAATGTTTACCAATTTCACACAAAAGTTTCAGTCCATTTAACCCGCTAAGTATTATCTGATCTTCACGTTGGTTCGTTCGCTTCTTCCTTATCATAAACTCAAACTTTGTTCAAAATTTTGCGGGTTATTATTTTGACCTGCAGAGCCGCTACAAAATTGGTTAACATTTTGTTTTTGGTCCATTTCATCCCCTGAACATTTCAAGATCATCACCAAAAACTAATCAATTCTATTCTGGCCCGAACCCAAAAATTCGTTACAATCGGTCCATAATTGAGGCCTTAAGCTTGTTTACAATTTTTAATGGACGGACATACATAGCTAAATCGCTTTATCTCGTCGAGATATGAATTTCGACATACCAAATAAGGGGGCTAGGACGAATATTTCGTGGTGTTACATAAACTTTTGGAGAAACAATAAGTAGCATGGGATAAAAATGTGGTTCTCTACACAGAACCCATTATATATTAGGCAGTAGGCCCGTTATCTGGCAAGCACTTTATTGCAATTTACATCAGAGGAAAGGTCAGTAGTTTTTTCCATATGTAGGCTACTTTGCGAAATATATATGTCCTCAAGGAATTAAAATATCGACCAAAAATAAATTTTTTATATTTTTCATACAAAAGTAATGGTCCATTCACCCGCTAAAGAATATCAGATCATCATTCAAAATTGTAGGCATATTTTTCGACCTATACTCTTACCCGGTGCAAAATTTCGTGACTATTGATGTATAATTGCGACTTCTAGCGAGTTTATTATTACACTACAAACAAATAACGGAATATATTAGGCTGTAACTCTGTTATCTGATCATGCACACCAACATAATTGGCATCAATTGAAAAGTCAAGCGTTCCACTTTCAAGTATATCTCACTTGTCCGGAATGTCACTTCCAGGAATTAAGATATAAGCTGTATATTAAAAATTTTCACAATTTTCACACAAAAGTTTTGGTCCATTTAACCCTCTAAATATTATCCGATCGCCATCTCAAATTGCAAGCTTCTCCTTTGTGATATACTCTTACCTTATTTAAAATTACGCGTTGATCGGACTATTATTGAGACCTACAGAGCCGCTAGAAAATTGGATAAATATTATGTTTTTGGTCCATTTCACCCGCTAAATATTTCACGATCATCACCAATAAGAATAGGGATCTATTCTGATCTGAACCCGACCTCCATACAAAATTTCGTGACGATCGGTCCATAATTGCGGCCTGGAGCGTGTTTACAATTTATAATGGACAGACGGACGGACGGACGGACGGACGGACGGACGGACGGACGGACGGACGGACTGACGGACGGACACACATCTCAAAATCGCTTTATCTCGTCGAGATATGAAGATTGGTATACCACATTGGGGGTCTCCGACGAATATTTCGCGGTGTTACATGAATTTTTACCAAAACAAACTTATAATACCCTTTTCCACATTGTGGTATAGGGTATAAATATTATTATTATTAAATTAAATCACTTTTATTAAATGATATAGAAGTGATTCTGATGTAATTTCATTTAATATTCTTGCAAACTATACTGCGTCGTTTGTAATACAGTATAGTCACGATAATCCGGACACTCGTTCATCCGTACAACGCGGTAATTCAGACACTAGAATTTTTTACATTGTAGACTCGGTAGTCCGGACATATCATATTTTTCGTACCTCGATAATCTGGACATCAATATTTTTTCCTATCTTGAGCATTAGATTCTTATTTATTGCATTGATGGTTTTGTTCTTAGCAATAGCAATTGGCGTATAAATAAAAAATAAGTTTTTCAAAGTTTTCCTAGTTCCCTTAAAAATCTATGTTGGATGTTCCTTACCTCTAGAAGTTCATTAGCCTTCTGATTAGTGAGAAAGTCCCTTGGGAGCATGCAATGTATTCCAAGGATATTTTATCTAGAAATGTTTGAAACAATTAAAGCGTTGGAATTAACAGCTTAGTTTTTAGATTTTTTAGATTCTCAAACTCATATGTTGAGTTGCCGACAAAAATCGGTAAAATAAAAACGCAAAATTATGAATGAAACGTTTAAATAAAAGTTAACAGCACTCTTCCTATAGGCAGAACTTAACGACCGGAATTATAAACAATTTAATTTTACCAATTTTACCGGTAACGCAAAAAATGAGTTGAAGAATCGCACATCTTGTATAGAAATTACAATAAATTATTTAAAAACGCATGACTCCTTTTATTTTCATTCTTTGACATACAAAATCACCGGCAACTACGGATTGTTGTATCGTATTCTCGTAATTATACAAACAATAGATTTAAATTCCATGGTCTTATTCCAACATTTATATAAAACAATACCTTTGTTGGTTTCGACGATAAGGTAAAGCCAGTTGCTGATATTCAGAAATGGCTAAAATATATTGACCATAATAAGATGAGTGCATTTGATTTCCGAAGTTATATTTCAAGTCGTAAGAAATTCATGTCCCATGGACACTGAAAATCAATATTTATATCCTTGAATAAAACTATGAAGAAATATACACCAATTGTAAAGAAGTTTTAAACTACAAAAATACACAGGAAATGCCACCTAAATTACGCTGGAGGAGTAAAATTAAGAAGTAAATTTGGTAGCCAGGAAAGCTGCTTAAAATGGTCGCTACCCGTGATATTTGTTTAATATGAACTCTGTTACCTTAGATGTCAGGTTATTATCTAGTTAACCTCCCATATTAATGATTTTAACTTACAAAATTAGGGTGCCACCGTGGTGCAATGGTATGCACACCCGCTTTCCACATATAGGGTCATGGGTTCGATTCCCCGGCCAGGCAACATCAAAACACTTTTCAACGGTGGCAAAATACCCCTCAGTAATGTTGGCGACATTTCCTGAGTATTTCAGCCATGTAAAACTTCTCTACAAAAGTGGTGTCTTAGACACGCCGTTCGGATTCGGCGATAAACTGTAGGTCCCATATCAAATAGCTAATATGAATCGGGGTGCACTAATTGATATGAGAGAAGTCTCCCTTGTCCCTTATGGGATGTTTGTGGAACAATTATTATATATAACTTACAAAATTACATATGTATTTTTGTGACTACTCGGTAAGCCGGACAATTCGATAATCCGGACATCGCCAAAACATGTGGTGTCCGGATTACCGAGACTACACTGTAAATCATATATATTTTAGTAGTTCGTCCCAACAAAGCCTTAAAGGCGTTGGGACAACATAAAAACTTTGTAATTGTTTAATTGGAATAAATAACATATTATAAAAGCTCTCAAATGATGTTCAAAACAGAAAAAGGGAGTTTACGAATGTCACTTTTATCGACTTTTCATTATTTACGTTTTTTCAAAACATATGCAAAATCTAAGACCGTTATATAAGTTATTAACAAATAAACGAATTAAAAAATGAAGAATATCTTGCAGTGACAAATGTGGAGACTCGTGTACACGTTTTAATAAAATTAAAATTGGTGACAAAATTAAATGGCAATAAGCGACAAGCGTTTTATTTGTGATATCATGAAGAAGAATATTCTTAATGGGGGTAAGATAATTTTTTTTGTTTTTAGTGCATTTATAAATAAAACACTGTAACTTTTTTTGGTTCTTCCTTTTTTATTATGTTATCCTAATATGATTCACTATTTATTTTTATATGCAATCCGATATGTTATTGTAATTATAATCATGTACTCCTCTATTATTGTACAAGAAAAAAAAAACGAAGAAATGTATTATATTTTGTAATTTTAAAAAGGAATACCATTATTGTAGCTGGCAAAATATGATGTAAAAGTTTCCAGGCTTAATTTTTAAGAGTTTGTGGTAGCCTAATTATTCCACTGACAGACCCAATAAATACAGTCTACACCAAATAACATACTTCTTTTTATATAATACAAGAGAAAAGTGTGGGGAATAAAATTATAGCTTTGTAGCAAAGACCCATGATCCAAATAAAAATGCAACCTGTCAAAATACATTGTTGAACTTTCAAATTGAAAAATTTATGGAATTTTTCACTAAACCGATTCGAATTGAAATTCGTTCGATCTACTTCCAAACTGTGTGTGTTTCCAATCAAACAAATATTTTCTACAATAATAGGAGTTTGGTATTAATTCGAACGATTTGGAATTCGAATCGTCTTAGAGAAATAGGCCTTTAGTTTTTTTTATAAATAATTTTTGAAATTAAAATGATTTGCTGCAAATATATTTCTGCTGTAGCACTGTGTTGTGTCATGGAACAAATCAATGTAAATAATAACTAAACATGAAATCGAGGCGAATGTTTTTTTCGCAGCAACAACAACTTTGGCAATAAATGGAGCTCCACAGTTGTATTTTCAAGTAAATTTATCCTTTGGACGACCTTCATTTTGGGCCATGCACGATTTCAGCTATTTTGACGATTTTTAGATGTTTTCGGCTCAACTTGGATGTAGTTTGGTATTTAGAGTTGCTAGTGGTAAAAAGAGTATCGATGAAAATATAGACGTAAGTATGTAGGTCTACGTTTGGGAATAACCCTTATATAACGGTACAGCTCATTTTCATGCAATTTAATGTTCCCCAATTTGCATGTAATTTGGGATTTATAGTTCCAAGTGTTAAATAAACTTCCTTACCAAAAATTATGGACATCTGTCCACGTTTTAGAATGTTCAAATTGGATTTTATTTGGTATTTAGGGTTTCCAGTAGTCAGAAACTTCCCCACCACAAATTATGGACATAGGTACTTTCGTTACAGAAAGCAGGATAAAATACAGATATGAATCTGTGGCAATTAACTCTTTTTGGATTTTAAATTCGTTAAATTTACATTTAAAGTATTATGAAGAAGTATGCATATATTTGTTGGAGCTAAGAGATTTTTTTTTAGTTTTTATCGCATTTGTAAATAAAACAATGTTACTTATTTTTTAGTTATTTCTTTTTTATTATATTATCCTATTATGGTTCGTTCAATATTTATCTCACTAGTTTTTTTTACACTATTTGCTTTTATATGCAAACCGATATGTTATTGTAATTATAATCCTGTACTCCTGTATTATTCTGCAGGAGAAACAAGAAGAGAAAGAATCAGTCTATGACTGTTCCAAAAAAAAATATTTTTTGAAATTTTGCCTGTAAGGGCGAAGATCATTTTTAATGATTTTTTATTAATTTTCTCGTTTAGAGTTAAGCTTGATGATCGGAAATTATTTGCAAGTGAAAAAGGAAAGTCAAGGGTTCGAACCCACATAGTCACCAAATTACGTTACCTGGTTTCATTGGTGGTAAAGCAAATCTTCGGACGTATCGACTATGTAATGGCTTCTCTGTCCTAGAACCTAGAACAAATCAACTTGTTTTTATTGGCTAACAACCACCACACACAACCAACCAAACCAGGGACAAATTTTGCTTCTTTTTATTAATGCTTTTATTTTGTATTATTGTAATTTACCGTTTCTTCTAATTATTTTCACTGTAGTTGTTATCGTCTTGTGAGCATAGCAGAACAATATGAATCATTTGTTCATACATTTTGAGTCTATCAGTACTAGGGTGAGATGTTAGATGTTGCCTTTATATTAAAGAAGTTAAAAAAATGTAGATGCGAACTATATCGTACGTAAACCTAGTTCTTTGGTTTGTCAGTTAACTAACAACAATTGTTGTGACTATGGTAGTTAAGCGTAAAGGGTGTGTTGTTGTGGTTTGTTGATATAGTCTCAATGTAATGGTGAGACGATGGTGGTGGTTGTGTTGTGGTTTGTTGATATAGTGTCAATGTGATGCTGAGACAATGAGACTATTTAAAAGAAAACGCGAACAAAGTTGAGAGCATTTACCAAACAAGAGAGAAAATATGAGAGAAAATAATGGAAATTTAGGGAAAAATAGGAAAGTGATTTTGCATCTCATGAAAATCTTACATATTTTTGAAAAATCGTGGCTTTGGGATGGATATCAGAAACTGCACATGTATCTTATGTGAGATACCTGTACAGTAATAAAAAACTACATCACGAACGAAAATATGTAAAAATACTTGAAATATTTTTTTCTGTGTACTAAAAACATCATTGCAAGATTTCAGCTGTTTTGAAGATTTTATAGATGTTTTCGGCTCAAATTGGTTGCAGTGTGGCATTTAGAGTTGCTAGTGGTAAAAAATTGCCTTTATATAACGGTACCGCCCCTTTCATGAATATTAATGTTTTATGTTTTTCGGCCCAATTTGGATGTAATGTGGCATTTATAGTTCCGATGGTAAAAAAAAATCTCCACAAAAAATTATGGGCATCGGTTCATGTTTTGGAATGTTCAAATTGGACATAGGTACTTTCGTAACAGAAAGAAGAATACATATCGTCACCATAAATGCCCGAAGACGTAACCCACACAATCAAAACTTCAAAGGAGAAGTAAAAAACGATATAAAATGAAAAACTGTTTTATAGAATATCAATCTTAGGATGGCGAGTATTTGGAGTATTATCAATCATGTACGAAGGGAATACGTAATGAAACTAAAACCGCGAAAACGATTGGTTTTAGGATCCGTCATTACAACAAAATCTGCAATTTTATCCCATTTTCCGAAAAGCCATTTCTTAAATAGGATAATTATTTTTTAACGTAGAAGCTTGAATTTGTGCTATAGCATGTGTTTCAGCTTTATGTATCAGATTCCATCAAAAAACGAATTTCGATTTTCAAGTGGCTTACGTCTTCGGACATTTATGGTAACGATATATTAATCTGTGGCAATTAACATTTTTTGTATTCTCAAAATCTTTATACCCTCAGCATTTATGCTAACGGGGGTATATATATTTTCAAATGGGCAAAATGTGCCTCATCGAAATAATGGTTTTAGACCCCAAGTATGTTTGGACGAAATGTGTTTCAGATAGTTTGGAGTCGATTTAGCCATGTCCGTCCGTCTGTCTGTCTGGCTGGCTGGTGCGCACGATAACTCTCGAACGAAGCAACCGATCGGGTCCAAAATTTGGCATTAGTAATATTTTGTCCTAAGTTCGAAGATGGGTCATATAGGTCCACTCCTTCCGGTACCTCCCCCACAAAAGTTCAAAAATGTTCGGAAAATTTGTGCGCATGATAATTCTTGAAGCGAGTAACCGATTTGGTCGATACTTTGCACATCGTGAAATTTTTACCAGACTTATATGAGGTTTCAATATGGACTCAATCAGTTCAGTTTAGGACCTGCTCTCGAATCGCTTTGATTTTTTTGTAGCAACTTTTATTTACTGCCCTCCATACGACGGTATAAGTTTTATCGGGACAAGTCCATATTTCCTGAGAAAATAGCCTGAAAGATGCATGAAACTCCTATGACGCCGTGTGTAGTGGTTAGAGCGCAAGATAACTTTCGAATGGATCCACCGATTCGGTCCAAAATTTGGAGTTCGTAATATTTTGTCCAAACTTAGTTTAAGTTCGAAGATAAGCCATATCGGTCCACCCCTTCAGGTACCTCCCCACAAAAGTTCAAAACACATATTGTTTAGCTGCCCAGCTAACCCCACTCACCTGTATCTTGATTCCTTATGGACGCAACCAGTCCAGGTTGCAGAATTCTTGAATCTGGATACAGAGGAACCTGAAAACTGAAATAATGCACGAACGAACACATTTGCGTTGCTACAACAACAGCAAAATTTCAAACAGGTTCGGAAAAATTGGAGTGCCCAATTAGGTCCATATTTTACATATCCTAATATATCTACCAGATATAGATCAGGTTCGAATATTGATCATATTTGGCCACTGCGTCGGGTAGCTCCCATACAAAATTAGGGATAAGTTCACTTTAAGACCAGCTCTCGAATCAATTTGATTTTTGTTGAAGCAACTTGCATTCGTTGCCTCCATTACGACTGTAAAAGTTTTTTCAGGGGCAAGTCCATACTTCTTGAGAAAACAGCCCGAAAGTTATAAAAAACCCATGTGGTACCATATGTAGTGGGTGGAGAGCACGATAATTCTCGAACTGGTCAACCGATTTGGTCTAAAATGTGGCCTTCGTCATATTTTGTCCAAACTTAGTTTCTGTTCGAAGATGGGCAAAACTGGTACACAACTTCTGATACTTCCCAACAATATTTAAAAAGTCACTAAAATGTTATGCACGATATCTCTTGAACGTGGCAACCAATTTGGTCGAAACTTTGGATCTCCTACTATTTTGCCGAAATTTAATTTAACTTCTAAAATGGCACATTGCGGTCCTTTCCTTAGGGTACCTCCCCCACAAAAGTTCAACATTTGTGTCTAAGTGCAGTTTAGGGTCTGTTCGAAGATCGTTTGGACATTATGTTTTCCGTAGACAAGTTCATACTTAGTAGCATACTGGTCCAAAAGTTATACGATGACCCACTGAAATAACTGGTAGGCGCGATATCTATAGAAAAGATATGACTTCCAAAATAAGATTCACTTCCATAATGGACTATGTCGGTCCATTCCTTCAAGTACCTCCTCAACAACGCAACACTTTTCAACTTTAATCCTAATCCACATTTTTGTCGGCAAGTTAAATGTCCAAAAATGGCCACAAAATTCACTCGATCTGTCCGTAGATGAAAGTTTCAATTCACATTGGCTGAGGGTACAGCTTTCTCAACTGACACTTTTTTACTTGTTAAATTTACATTTAAAGTATTATAAAGGAATATTTTAAAAATCTTCTTGTTTGTTATCAATAATTCGCTTAAATTACATTACAATAAATTTATTCGATATTACAATCAAAATAACAAGTAAAAAAATTGTCACTATTATAAAAGGTTCACCAATTTTAATGAATCCATCTACGAGTATTTTATCATGCTGTTATTTTATTAAAGCATATACTTTTTGGGATTTTTATAAATATGCATTGGAATGGGAAACCAACACCGAGTATATACAAACAGATGGCATGATTTTAACCTGGTTCTTCTCTGGTATTCGTGCCAATACCGCCCACCAAACCAACTGACCGCAAAAGTTGTTAATACCAGCTGTCGAATTTCTCAATTGGTTTCATCACAAAATGTTTTTATATAAAATAAAGAAATATTGGTTTATTTCAATTTATTTGACAAGTTCTTTTGTGGGTGTGATTACTACAAAAGGGATTTAAATAAAAAACACTAAATGAAAAAACTTATTGCATATGAATAATTTTGTCGTGCATAATAAGAATGATATGGCATATTGACAACAGTCCATTGTAAATAAGCACTTACATCTAAATGTTAAAAATTATTTTCCAAAATATATTTTTATGTCCGTTGTCATGATTAGTTAAATCGTAATGACAAGGTTAAGATTGCAGCATTACGATATATAGCGATTAATGCCAAGTCTTCGAAATAATGGTAGTAAAATGATTGCTAAAATCATGAACACTAGCAATGAACAATCATGAACATTAGCAGAATGCAACACTCACAAATGTTATCCACAATTATTTAGCAATACTCGAACTCCAAAGGAAAATAACTCACGTTTTATGTGAATGTATGCTCTTATCCAATTGACGATGAAACCAATGACAGGGACGCGTTCAACTTCAACATCAACTGCTGTACAATTTAATCCAATCGGGCCCCAATCATCTTCCATCTGACAACGTTTGCGGTATATGTAATTCGTTGACGGCGACGACTCATCATTACCATCATCATCTATTGGCAATGTCGTTGGCACAGTTATTGTGCTGGTCGATTCTCCTTCTTTGTCATATTCTACTAATTTGTTTTTGTTGAAAATTTTCGACAGTTTGTGGAATAAGTCATTTTCATTTGTTTTCGATGAGTCCCCGTAGTCATTATTCTTATCGTTGACGTCTAGAAAATGTAACATAAAATACAATCACTGGGTGGCATTTACAATTCGTTTTGAACGCGTTCGATTTGATTGACATCGTCCTTGGGTAAGGACTATTAATTACACAGCCACAAGAAGCTGGTCGTCTGCGGAGGTTTAATGTGACTGTCTTTCAAATAGCATATCAATAAATCCGTCTAAGAACAGCAAATGCCAATGCCCAAATCATTGCAACTTTCTAAACTATGTATTGAGAAATTATTATTGTAATTAATACTGATATTCACGGAAATATAAGCATACATACAAATAAATAACAAAATAGATAATGAACATACACATACATATGTAGGTATGTATATGCATTTGTATATCTTACATTTTTGAGTGCTATTTGCTTTCACTTATTAATAAGAATACATTTGTATGAACTAAAGCTCTTGCTATTTGTTATTGTAAGCATGTATGGCATCATGCAATCCTAAGTTTGGGGAAAGTGTGTGAGTATAAATATGTAAGTATATGATTTTTTGGTAAGTTATTTTTATAATTCTACTATGTCATATCCATATCTTGTTTATCATTCTAATAAACATACGCACAAGGAATACAAAAGTCAGAAATACAGCTGAAACTGACAGTAATAATCGAATGTAAGCTGCTGAACTCATTGTAGAACAAGAACGGTATGTTAAGACAACCTGTAATTTAAATTTTTTTCTTATAGTTTTCCTATAATATACACAATATGTCTGTTCCAGAACCTGCATGAATCTACAAGTTTTTGCTAATATAACAATTTGTCCTTTATAATATCGAAAAATAGTAAAAATTAGTAGAATCTTGCATTTCTGCAACAGAACATATGATACCGATAAAAATAGTAAAAACTAATAGATTCTTGCAGTTCTGGAACAGAACAAATCTGTGTGTACTGTTAAAATAATATGCCAAACAATTTGAAAACAATCGAATTTAATTATTTTTAAAACTATTTGTTGAACAATTGTGTGAAGAAATTTTCCAGTTTTGTATTGGAATAAACATTTAATCATATCCACAACTGGACTACCTACAGAATAACTCGATCAGGAGGGTTGCCAGATCGGCTAAAAAGTAGTAGTAGTTTTGTAACTACTGAGAACTTCAAATGTCAAATTGCAGGTAGTTTGGTCAAAAAATGTTTCTAAAATCCTCAAAATACCTAAAATCAGGTGGTATTGTAATATGGTAGCTATACCGAAGCATGGACCTGTCTTGACAATTTTGGAGGGGAAGTTTTGTTAACACTGGGAACCTTAAATGCCAAATTACTGCTATATCCGAAAATATAGCTAATCCCCTTAAATATCTAAAATCGTGAAGGAGATATAACATAATTTATCGCAGAGAAGTTTTGTTACCCACGTTGAAATATTTGGGGTACAAATTACAAATAGTTCTGTCTAAATATGTAGCTATTATCATCAAAATATTTAAAATCGGGAGGTACCGTTATATAGAGGCTATACCAAAACATGGTTTTGTTGCCAATGGGAACATCAAATAACAGGTATCTCGGACAAAAACTGCAGGAAAAATCCTCCATATATCTAAAATCAGGAGATATTATTATATGGACCTATGTTGACAATATTTGCTGGATAAGTTACTACTGGGAACCATAAATGTCAAATTACAGCTTAGAGTTCAATACAAAAAATCCTCAAAATACCTAAATTGCGAAGTATCGTTATATGTATGGGGACTATAGCACAATTTATCGTGGAGAAGTTTTGTTACCACTGGGAACCTCAAATGCAAAATTACAACTAATTGGGTAAAACCCAGTAAAATCCTCAAAAATACCTAAAATCGGGAGGTACCGCTATATGCAGGTTTTACCAAAACGTGTGCCGATATAGTCCATAATGGAACCTGACCTGCCTAAGAAAAAAATGACACTTAGGTGCAAAATTATAGCATTTTAGCTAAATTATTGCGGACGCTAGAGTGATTACAACAAATGGACAGCGGAAATTTTATCCTGATTAAGAATAAATATTCTTTAAGATCGCAAATTTTTATTTCGTAAATTATGTAAAAATTTTCAACGTAGGTCTAGAATTTATTACGATTTTTTCAAGACCATCGCCAAATCTTTGGTGTTACGCCCCTTTCGACATCATGTTTAGAAAACACCGAAAAAATATTTTTGGAGACCAAGGATAACGAAAATCTGGGAAAAAATCGTAAAATATGCCCCTGAGCTGTATGTGAAAAAAATGGTGCCGTGACATAACTCCCAACGGACATAACTCCCAAATTTTTTGGGAGCTATGTCCGACCACCCTTAGCGGACATAAGTCCCAATGGGAGTTATGTCCGTTTTTAAAATTTAAGTGATTTTTATTTAAATACAATTTTTATTTCAAATGTATAAGAAAAAAATTAAAAATTAACTCTATGTTCATATGCATTTTTCATTTCATAAAAAATGTATAATTGATTTAAAATTTTTAAGAAAATTAAGTACAAAATAAGTAGTAGCCATCTCAAATCGAACTATATTCAAAATTTGCCTTTAAACCTATTTTAAACGAAAAATGCTGCTACAGGAAAATAAAAAGTTTTTGTTAAAATTCACAAATACTTTCTGGAAAAAATCGCACGATGTTTTACAAAAAATATTTTCACAATTTAAGAAGATAAAAAGTTTTTGTAAAAATATTCAAATACTTTCTGAAAAACGAAAAGAGCCGCAGGCGAAAATATTTTTGAAAAAAATCGCGCGATTTTTTACAAAAATCTTTTACAATTTAAGAAAATAAAAAGTTTTTGTAAAAATATTCAAATACTTTCTGAAAAACGAAAAGCGCCGCAGGCGAAAATATTTTTGAAAAAATCGCGCGATTTTTTAAAAAAATATTTTCACAATTTGAGAAGATAAAAAGTTTTACAAAAATATTTTCACAATTTAAGAATATAAAAAGTTTTTGTAAAAAATATAAAAAATATTTAAATACTTTGTGAAAACGAAAAGCGCCGCAGGCGAAAATATTTTTGAAAAAATCGCGCGATTTTTTACAGAAATATTTTCAAATTTTAGAAAATAAAAAGTTTTTGTAAAAATATTCAAATACTTTCTGAAAACGAAAAGCGCCGCAGGCGAAAATATTTTTGAAAAAAATCGCGCGATTTTTTTACAAAAATATGTTCACAATTCAAGAAGATAAAAAGTTTTTTAAAAAATATTCGCGATTTTTTACAAAAATATTTTCACAATTTAAGAAAATAAAAAGTTTTTGTAAAAGTGTTCAAAAATATGTTCACAATTAAAGGAGATAAAAAGTCGAAAATATTTTTGAAAACAAAAATCTCGAGATTTTTTACAAATATTCAAATACTTTCTGAAAAACGAAAATATTTTTGAAAAAATAGCGCGATTTTCTTAACAAATGTTTTTACAATTTAAAACTTCTCCTAACTGCTACTTACATAATTTCGGGCATAATTTCGTTTTTAAATAATTTTATGAAATCAGGAGGATTTTGTGGATACTTCGATAGTGGTTGGCACTTAGGCCTTCTCAAATGTATAATTCCGCTTACATTCTAACTTCTACTCTAAAATTTATAACTATAAATTTCAAAATTAAGCAAAGAAATAATTTGTAAATTAAGAAAAAAATCGTTGGGAGTTATGTCCGCCATTTTTTTGGGTGTTATGTCCGCTTTGCTTCACGGACATAACTCCCAACGAATTTTGGGAGTTATGTCCGCAAAGGGCAGCGGACATAACGCCCAAAATCATTTTGGGAGTTATGTCCGGGCACCGAAAAAAATACGGGAGAAAATTGCTTCCGGATTTCAATATAACTCACAAATTTGAACAGAAAAGAATTCAGATGAAACAGCCAATCTTTTTCATTCAGTTAACCAGTGTAATGAGCCAATACGGAAAGGATAAAAGCTGGTTGGATAAACTTTGTATGTGACTATCTGGGAATTTAGGACCCATTTGACGGTCGCATATTTCGCCATAAATGTGAAATCAGATGGCACACACCATGTTGCGCAAACCGAAACAAGGACTTTTTTCTTCCGGTCGCCATCAATCACATTCCATTGGTTTTACACTAGTTAGGCAATGAATGTAAGACGAATTGTAAACGACATTAATATTCTGGGAAAACTAACAACGGAAGGAAGATCTTTAAGATGTAGGAAACGAGAAAATACCCTGAGTGAAGAAAGACTAAGCCATACTTTGAGAAGTATCCGAAGAGACAGCAAAATTCCTCGATAAGATACCATCTGAAAATATTTGGAAACCCTATTACAATAAGTTTGCAAAAATGTTTATCTACAACCTTGTCGAAGGTTTTACTGAAATCAGTGTAAATAATAACCGTCTGATGTTTATTGCTAACTCAATTATGAATTTGAATAACAAGTTTTAAGAGGTTTGTAGTTGTTGATCCTTCTTGAATAAAACCTTGTTTCATTTCTTTTAGAGTGAACAAATGTTGGAAAAAACTAATAGGTTTTTTTATTTTTATTTTTTAATTATATCCCCGCATACGTTTTTATGAAAACACGAAATCTTACAAATTATTACGTCTATTGATTTGCTTTTAATACACAAAGCTTTTGTTATATTGTTACATGTATTCACTATTGGAAAAAGAATCCAATTAAAACGTATTTCGTAAGAACCACATATAATTTTTAGTAATTTATTAAGCTCATAATGTGTAAATAACACCGGTCAACAAAATTGAAAAAAACTTAGCCGTTTCATCCTACTTTTTTTGTATTTCTATTCAAATTGGCGAGTTTCATTTTTAAGGGTATACATTTGTTGCTTGAGTTGTTCGATTATTCTACGATTGAACTAATATTTCTCTAGATCATATTTTGTTTTTTGTTAAGTGAAAAATGTAAATACAATTGTGAAATCTTTAAATGTACCCGCATTTTCCCTCTCTTTTTCATTTATGAAAATTACATATTATATGTCCCTACTTTCTATTCCCCCGGGTTGATGTAGTTTTGCATAAGAATAACTTACACTCGATGTTATTACATCCCTTCAGATTTTTTGAGTGTATTGTATATATTTTTTGTATAATTCCATTGAATTATTTATTTCAATTTGCTGGAGTTGTTTTCGTATTAAAAACAAATTACCATCATTTACACTCTGGTACTTTTTTCCTCCATAGTAAATTCGCCTTCGAAAGGCTCTGTTCTTGTGGAATTAATAGCGAAGGGCATTGATGGTAAGTAATATCCGTTAACCTCTCTCACTGTACGAGTATGTGTGCTTATAGGGCAAGTTGTTTATTGTATTGCTGCTTATTTATTTATGCCAATATGGAATTCAACCAATTGAACGGCCTGCCTTTGCAGTTTCGGAAGTTATTGATTTTCTCCAACAAATCAAGGTATACCGTCCATTCCTCTGCACAGCGTTCGATGACTCGAAAGTAATAATACCTCGTACCGTGTTCCGGTTTTGTGTAGTTTTATATTTCTGATTGTTTGGTGGAGGTCCTGTTAACATACATTAACATGCAACCCTGGAAATGATGTGGGGGCCAAGTGGTGGGTTTACTTTGTGCTCACTGACTCATTAACCTCAATGCAGGAAGATGTGTAATATTAATGAAAATGTTTTAATCACTTTCAATCAATACATTTTCAATTAAACGTGAAGTGTTCTCTAGATGTAAATAGGAAGCCTTGCAAGTAACATGTGTACGTTTCTGTGGTTATGGCTGATGGTGATTGGGTGGGTTGCTGTAGTGCAATTGCCAGTTAATTTACAACCAAATGAAAAAGCATAAGGTTTAATACATGGTGGCCGAGAGTATAAATTTTGCACAGAATGAGTGATGCATAGGTTACTAATTCGTAAAGCCCTTAACTGAAAAGTAATTACACAATGAAAAGTGACGTGAAGCTATTCGAGTGAAGGGGATTTTGTCGGAACTATGTTTTAATTCACACAATTAGTTATATGCAGCTGAAAGGCAAACGGACATAATTACCATACAAATCGGAAGTTGTTAAAAGGGTCTCTATCTTGACTGTCGAAAAACTAGAATTTATTTTTGTAATGAAAAATTAATTGCCTTTTTCTCTAAAACGATTCGAACTCAAATTCGTTCGAATTACTTCCAAACTCCTGTTGTTGTAGAAAATGTTTGTTGGATTAAAACAAAAATAAATCAAAAAATTGTCAAAAAACGGAAGCTAGGTAGTATTTCGAAAGAATTTGTATTCGAATCGTCCTAATGAATTTTGAATGAATTTTGATTTAGAGAAATACAGATATTTTTGATACGGTTATTGTTAACTTGAATATTTTTTTTAATCAAATGAACTACCATTCCATTTTAGGTTTGCTTTGATGAAGGTAAAAAGGTCTGCAAAAATAATATATCTGTTCTTCAATTTATACTAATGTTCTCACTTTAAATTCTGTTTTTTTTAATATAATTATTGTTAATTTATATCCGTTTGCATTCTAGCAGATTTCGGTATACATACGTGAATATAAAGCGGAAATGGTTAATAACTGTAATAAAATAGGAATATGCAATATTAATTATGAACATACCTTCCAATGTGTTGTCGTTATGCGAAAGAATTGAAGGCATCAACGTTGTGGTCGGCTCATTTGAGCGCATATTGAAATCGAAAGGATATGCTGCATTTGGTATTGCACCTTGTAGTTTCGGAGCCGGAGGTATAGCTTCGCCTTCCTTGTAGAACTGATCCTCGTCATAGAGTTCATCTTGGTCCAAATCCAGTTCACTTTGTTGTGGTTCATCTGGTTCAGGTGCTGTTTCATATCGATCCTTAAGGACTTTGCGTGGTACTGTTAATAGAAAATAAAATTTAATTTAATAATTCTATACCACAATTGCTTCCCTGTGGCTCATAAAATAGTAATTCGAATGTAATTATGGTGTGTCTTTATTCTTAATGGGAGGAAGTTTGAATACAGTGGGACATTTTCAATATTATTCATAAATCTTGTGTATGGGTATGTGCATAACATTTGCTATTTTGGATTTAATTATCACAATTCCTTAATTTTTAACATTATTTATTGAATGCATATATGATTCAGTGTGCAAGGAGGGGCATAATCCCTACTTTTTAAGATGCTATTACGCATAAAATCACATTTATCTCCCACTGTTTACTGGCATATGCTGGTTTATTAGATAATACTTACTGCAAGTGTAAACGACTTTCAAATGCATTGGTATATCATTTTTGCATGGTCTTCCAAATGTGCCGGCATCCGCTGTCACCGAACAACGACGTCGTCCGTGGCAAATTTGCATAACCGTCTCCGTGGCATAAGACACCAGGCAAGCTGCAGGCGAAAGCAATAAGGAAAGAGAAAAAACAAGGCACATTATTAAGTTTCATCATCTAAAGTGTATAACGTATTTCAACGTAGCATTGCATATTACACGATGGTTGGTTGGCGGGCAATAAGACATTTCGTTGCTCATATTTTGCCAAATGCAAATAGTCGAAGATGCAGACAAATACACATACTAACTAACAAACACGCAATTACGGGTTGACAGGGTAAAATGGCAGCCCTAATTGCATCTCACAAACACATTCAACAACTGCTAATACTTACTCTGTTTACCAGTCGTATCCGGCGTGGTCTGGGTCTGCGACTGTTGTGTGCTACTGTTGTGCGGGCATTGTACACTTTCACGCTCTATGTAGCCAAACGAGGCGCTATAGATGGCTATTCTGGAATAGGGATTGCACACAAGTGGCATATTGTCGTTTTCACAGGCCACTTTGGAGCGAAACTCATCTGCAAGAAGAAGAAAAGAGAAGAATTACAAGTTATTCGGATAGGTTGTCTAGCGTAGTGCGTATAACGTATATGCTGGTGTGCCCTTTTCTACCACCCACCCTCTTAATAGGAAAATGTATCAAATGTCATAAAGTTTAATTTAATCGCCATTGTAGATTATGTCACGGCTCCTCACCATGTACGCTGTGCTATGCAGCAGCCGGATGCCACCGTTTTATTTTTGCGAAATATTTGGAGACATCATCTGGCATTTACACAGCTTTCATGGGCACATAATGTGTCGAGTCCTTGGTTGAAAAAAGAATGCTAACATGTTTATCTGGAAATAAGATTTTCCAATTTCCGTTTACTTTCGCTTGGATTTGAACAATTAAATAAAAATTGTCAACTGGATTTTTCAGTGGAGTGGCAATGTGCCGTGAAGCATTTCCGTTTTCGCTGCTTCGCCGTTTCAATTGAATGTGGTGACAATGCCTATTTCATTGTTATCAGCTCGGTCTCGTTGAGCCGTGATTCCGTAACGAAATCTAATTGCAATCAAGTTGGAGAACAACGGTAATGAATCGGTATATTAGATGACACAAAATGGTCACCAAGGGATAATTTGCTTGTGGTAGAGAAAGTTGTAGTTTATTTCTTCTTCGCAGATATCTACGACTATGTAACTTCATTACGAGCAGATATTGGTTCATAAATTGCATTAATATTATTTCAAAGTTAGATTCCCACGCAATTGAATTCTTATTTCAAGTTGTTGATGGAATTCGAATTAAATTTAAGGAAAAGAAAGGGAGATGCGAAATAAGATTTATTTTTACTAATACAAAAAATACCAACAAATAAAATGAACTATGATGTGCTGCTGAACTTTACTTGTTGTATCTATATACATACGAGTAATAGCTACTCCGTGGTTTTTGTTGATGTATTTTAAGACCTTAATTATCAACAAATTAAAACGTTTAAGAAACCATAATCTGACGGTGCGCTTCGCAACTCCAACTAAGATTAAATATATAATTGTATTGTCACCTATTACTGTGGAATGAAAAGGCGTTTTTATATGTTGTAGAAAATGACACTCGTTTGTGTCTACTCTTAAAATGTATGTAAATAGGCCACATTTGCCAATGTCTAAGACTTATTCTATTTTGTCAGATTGGATGTACATCTCCCCTGAGCCAATACGAGTACACCTTATCAAGATAAGTGTTGAAGTATTTTAAGCATTTATGTAGTTACTCTTTATTTTCTAAATTTTATCCTATGGGAGTAAAGTTTTCCAAAATTTATACTTCATCCTATTGTGATACAATAAATTACTCTTAGTATAACTCTCACTTTTATTGATTATTTTTATCCCAATATTGATTTAGGTAATATTATAAAATTATGAGGCCTATAGGGTTGCGGCTCTACCTATGTCCACGCGTCTTAATCTTTTTATATTTAATATATTTAGTATTGATTAATTCCTTTCCATCTGTAACTGCAATGATGGTTTCCACTAACTTCGAAGTGTCCCTTTTAAATATACTGAAAACGTGATAACAAATACGATACAAAGTATGTATCTCCTCACGGTACCTACCACCGCCGTTTAAGTGATATTACTTTCCCTGAACTTGTACGCCTTATTTTTTCGTGACCCCATATATTGATATAAGATTGACTCTTACAAAGGTTAACATTAATGATAGTAGCAAGTCTGATGTACTATATTTGAATACCCTACACCACCCTCTGTGTAGCATGCGAAAGGAAACGAGATGGAGCCATAAATAGAATCACATGTCCGTCCGTCTGTCCATGTACATATTTGTTGTCCAATTCGCTTAAAAAATGGGGAATATTATTTTTTGTCCATAGGACGAATGCTATTTATTTTGGTAAAAGTCGATTACGATTTGGATGAAGCTCCCATATATACATAATTTGGGTTGCACATGTCCAATTTCAATAAAATTTCGAATGTATGCCGGTAATTGGTTGAGAAATTCATTTGCAAATTATATCAAAATCAGTTATTTTTCGAAAAAATAGATGTTGGTTGAGAAATTCATTTGTAAATTATATCGAAATCGGTTATTTTTTGCAAAAATAGATGTTATTGTTCCAACAATTTTTTTGTTTTGTTCAAGCATTGTAATTGCAAATCCAAAAATACCATATTTTGCTCCAAACATAAAAAACAAAAATAACTTGCTAAATTCCAGAATATTGTAAAAAATCGTTAAAAATACCGATGGTAGAACTGTCATAATCTAGAATTTTTAAAAAAGCTATTGTCTGCACGATTTTCTGTGCTAACTGAAAATTTTTGATTTGATTGTATATAATTCCACATAATTTTGGTATAAATGTCACTATAATATTACGAATATTAATCAACACAATACATGGTCAAGTTTTGCTGCTTTAACTGACAACAAAGACAAACATAACTACTCGATTGCGCTCATCCAAGCACCCATCCTACCATAAGGAATAAGAAACCATAACAAATATTTAATGAAAGCACAAATTACGACCAAGCAGATTTTCTCCCAAAAACACTTCTCAGATTGAGCCGGTATAACTCAACCACCAAACCCAAAGAAGAATGAACAAGAAGACACAAACAAAAATAAACTCCTTGTTGGCGGTGTATATAGACAAAATACAAAGAGAAAAACATTCTGTCATACAAAAAAACTTACCAAAATTGTTTTTTCACCACGGCATCGAATACCGAGAGATGAGAATAACTTTGTCGAAGAAAAGAAAATTATATTGTCCAGTTGATAAAAACTATTGTTGGATATGACAAATGCAATTGTTGTAATACACAAAAACGATTGTTGGAATCACAATACTACATACGGAATCTAACAATATCTTTACAATACATATTTTGCTCTTCGAATATTGTTGGATCAATCGTATTTTTTCTCTGCGTGTGCCAGTTTTAGTCTGCGACCCATCATCTAAAGTCTGGCACTAGATGGCAACTCAATTTAATAATTGTTGAAGCCATGACCTACATTTTGATTTGATACATAGCTAACTAGAATTCCGCAACAACTTAAAGGACTATTTTTTTAAATTAAGCTATTACCTCCTCTTTCAAAATTCAATATAATGCTTTGCAATACGTATTAGTTTCGCGATATTTTGAATATATTTACTTGCACGTAAATTGTAAGTTGTACTTACTACAAAAAATATTAATCAAATGTTCCGACTTTTGGAGCTATTCTTAAGAAGAACGCGTTCGAATGAAACAAACACTAATATATTTTGAAAAAGGTCCATGTCATAGCTGTCAGAGTTGGAAATACCTCATTTATAATTGTTGCATATAGTAGAGAATAAGGTGATCAGAAGGGGTATATCAGTCACGATAATCGCGAAGAATTTACTTTCCCGTAACCTCCTCCCACCATGGTAAAATCAGGTTTTCGGAGTCTTCGAGTCGAAGTCGAGCAAGTTTGTCGGAGTCTGAGTCGATCAAAGCATTATAAAATCAAATAATATTTTTATATATATTTTTTAAAAGCTATAATAAAACTTATAAGCATACGGTGTATTATACTAAGTTAGAGGACGATTCATATTTATATATTTATTATCCTCTGAAGTCTATTTTTTGGTTCAATTGATCCTTTGTATTTTTTCTAAGCAAAAATAAAGCTCTATGAAAGTCAAATAATGAAAGTCTTCTATAGAAGTCCTTCTGTCAGAAAACCTACTGGTGTTCTCACAAAGGTCTACTGGTATTTTCATCCTATCTTTTATGAGAAGTCACCATTGTCTTCTATTAAGGACCTGTTGGAATCCTATGAAAGACATTGTGGTTTCTATGGGAAATCCTACTGATTATACTGTGGCACAAAATGGTAGTCGTGGTTTGGGGTGGAAAATTCCTTTGGGAATGAAAGCCCCTGTTGAAGTTTTTTGAGTTGTGACGTAATGAAGTTTTTGATTGACCTCCAATAGTACTTGACAAAATAGCTTTATATATCTGTTTGGAGATATTGTTTCATCCTTTTGAGATGAAAAATTTTCAGTTCAATAGAATGAGGAATCTTTCTGACGAATATTTTGTCCTTGCTCAGTTCCTACAATGCCTTTTTTCTTGAAGTAAGAAAGTAGCACAAGATGAAATTTTCTACATGAAAAAATTCTACAAAAATGTTCCTCCGAAAATTTTATTTTATGTATGAATTGTACTTCATATTTATGTTCTGAAGTTTAATATTACGAGGGCTGCACGATATCTATCTGGCCTAGGCAACACAGCGTGTTGCCAGGCCCTATTTGACAATTTTTTTTTTTGAAAGTTTGACAGTTTTTAGCCTAAACGTACTCAGGACAGTTTGACATACGACCATGTGTTGTGTTGTTTACAGTGACTTGAAAAAATCACTTTGCAAAAAAAAAAAAAAAATGGAATTTACTCGTAAACATTTTCGTCCAAGAATTTTTCACAATTTTCGACGTGGATAATCACCGCAAGAGTGTATCGATCAAATTAAATATTTGTATGTCGATAAAGGACCATCCTATAAGACTATGAAAAACTGGTTTAATGAATTCAATCGTGGCCGGCCCTCGTCAAAAAACGAAGGTCGCCCAAAATCTACCGTTGTGCCAGAAAAGAAATATGCCGTGCGTGAACGGATAATGCGATATCGCCGAGTTATATACCGTGGGATAGAGGCATCTTTGGGTATTTCCTCCACCAACTAATATTTGATATTACATAAACACCTGGCCGCAAAACTGGATTTTTTTCGTTACATCCAGCAAAACTGGACAGTCGCTAAAAAAGGCTCTTGTGGATTGTTTCTATGAAATTGTGCTTAAATCGATCGCGGTGCTTCGACCGACGTTTAAAAGATCGTCACAGACGACGAATCTAGGATCTATGCTTAGGAGCCCGAAACAAAGCACGAATCGGCCGTGTGGGTCTTCGAATCGAGCCCAATCCAAAGAAAGTTGTTCATGTAAGAAGCACTTCGAAGCAAAAAGTCGCATGTTTCTTCGGCTAAGCTGACCGTGTGGCGACTATACGGCTTGATAAATATAGGACGGTTAATTCTGAGTGTTACACTACAATTTGTTTGCCTGAAGTCTCCTGAGAAATTCGAAAAACGAACCAGAGAAGACGAATTGTTCTGCATCATGACAATGCGAGCTCTCACACATCGATTCAAACCAGCACCTGTTTAACCGGACAAAACGTGGAATTGATTTATCATCCGCCGTACAGCCCTGACTGGGGATCCAGTGACTTCACTTGATTCCAGCATATCAAGAAAAAAGCGGTGTTCAAGGATTTTCGTAGCCAGAAGATTCCTGGAGGACACATTCCGGCGCCTCGTCATCTTTATTGATATTGATAAATAAATTTTGATACAAAGTATAAGCATTTTCTGGCTCCAAAATGTATGTATAGAAAATAAAAAAGAGAACAAATCTCGTTTTTATGGCAAAACAACAACTGCAAGAAGATTTATTTCACGCCATTGTGGATTAAAGTAGCAGAAGTAACCCAACATGAAATGCGTGCCAAACCCTCTCCCCAGTAGTCAGTTTTTATTTTTTTAACGGTTAGTCAGATAAGTAGGACAATGTAAAAGAAGAAAATGAAAACAGCAAAATCATCCTTTTAGTTTTCTTGATAAATATCACCACAATTTTTTATGGATATCTCTTTATTATTTATGTGTTTTCGTTTATATCAAAACAAATTTAATTTGTTCTTTTTTACTTCTTTAAAAATTGTATCTTGGATATATTTGATATTTTATCTTTATATATAAAACTCAATTGTCGTTTGTTGGTAATTGAATCAGTTGAAAACGGCTAGAGCGATTTGGATAATTTTTGTGGAAATGTTAGTCATAGTCCAGTTTAGGTTTTTATGCAAAGAAAAATTGGCCACGCCCACTTTTCCGCCCACTTTTATAAATATGTTATATCTACGGAACTACTCAATAGATTTTCCTGAAATTTGCAGGGAACGTAGAGTGATGACCCCCGATTGAAAGAGGCTACATATTTGGTTGAATTTAGGATCGGGCGGGGTACCTCCCTATGCCCTATTTTTGTAAAAATGCAATATTTGCAACAATTACAAATGTATCGCCTTGAAAATTAATTTCCGAGTCAATGGCGATTGTGTCTCCGACCTTACGTGCTTATTTGGGGCATTAAGACTGCACAACGCCCACTTTTTTAAATATGTTATATCTACGAAACTACTAAATCGATTTTCCTGAAACTTTCAGCGAATGTACAGGGTTGGTCCCCGATAAAAATAGGCTACATATTTTTTGACTTTCGGATCGGGCGGGTACCTCCCCTATGCCCTATTTTTGTAAAAATGCAATATTTGCAACAAATACGAATGTATCGGTTTGGGAATTTATTTGCGAGTCAATGGCGATTGTGTCTCCAACCTTACGTACTTATTTTGTGACTTAAGATCCGACCACGCTCACTTTCTAATTAGGTTATATCTACAGGGGATTTTCAAGAAAATCGCGATTTGTCTAAACTTTTAAATCTTTATAAATAAAAATCAAATATCGTTCGTTGGTAATGGCATCAGTTGAGAACGGCTGGACCGATTTTCGACTTGGGTTTTTATGCAAAGAAAATTTGACCATGCCCACTTTTTTCAATTTTCTATTTTTATCATTTCTACAAAAACTACTGAACCGATTTTCCTGAAATTGCCAGGGAATGTACAGAGATGGTCCCCGCTTAAAATAGGCTACAAATTCAGTTGAATTTCGGAAAGGGCGGGAAACTTCCCCTATACCCTACTTTTTTAAAAATGTTATATTTACAATAATTACGAATGTATCTATTTGGAAGTTAATTTGCGAGACAATTGTGGTTGTGTCTCCGACCTTACCTACTTTTTTTAGGAACCACAGACTTGACCATACCCACTTTTTAAAATATGTTACATCTACAAAACTACTGAACCGATATTCGTGAAAATGTCAGGGAATGTACAGGCATATTTTCTTGAATTTTGAAGAGGGCATATCTAAAAAAACGCATTACCTTTATGAATAAAAATCAAATGCTGTCATAACCCAACTTAGGTTTTTTGGAAAGAAAAGTTTACCACGCCCCCGAAAACAGGTTACATATTTTATTGAATTCCAGAGGGAGAGGGGTACCTCCCCTATGCGATATTTAAAAAAACGTTATATTTGCAAAAATTATGTATGTATCGGAATAAAAATTTACGGATTAATCTACAATCTAGGTACTTCTTTGGGGCCTATAGGCCCGACCAAGCCTGTTTTTTTTAGTATGTCATAACTCCAATACTACTGAAGGGATTTCCATAAAATTTGCAGCAAAAGCTCAATGTTTGCCGTTGTTTTGTGGGGTACCTTCCCCATTCCTTTCTGTTAAACGCTATATGTATAACCCAAACTTATGATTATATCGGTTTCAGCATACATTTTGGTAGGCAATGAAGTTATGTGCACCCTAGGACCGGACCAGGCCCACTTTTTTTAATATGTTATATCTTGAAAACTGATGACCACGCCCACTCTTTTCAAAACATTATTTTCCAAAACTACTGAACCTAATTTTCAGAAAATATTCAGGAATGTCCCGTGGTCCAAAATGTAGACAAATGTGGTCCAAATTGTAGACAAATTTCGGGGCCTATTATTTTATAATCGGTGTATTTGTTAAACTTATGAGTGCATCAGGTTGCAAATTAGTTTTCGAGACAACGGTGGTTGTCCCCCGATCAAGAAAAAGTATATATTTACAAATGTACTTAAACGGTGAGGTTCAACGGTCCATCAGCCATGAAAAGCTAAAACATATAGGTCTAAATAAGCGGGAGAATTCGATTTAATCATTTTTTTAACTTTTATTATTAGATCGCTTTAGGATAAATACAGTGACATGGACGATAATAAATCGTAAAAGGCACAAATTGGCGAAAAATCCGACAAAGTCCGTAAGAGAAAAGAAAGGTTACAGACAAAATCTGTTGATAAATTTAAAATCCTTCTCGGTTTTATAATGGACCGAAGAATTGAGGTAGAAAATACCTCCTTTTGAATTAAAACTCATTACGACGGGCCAGCAACGCGGACCGGGGTCTGCTAGTATTGGATATATTTGATATTTTATACGTAGAATGCCAAAACATGAAATGTCTCTATTATGCATATATCGATATTTATTTAATATTCTATTAAAGTTTTAGAATGGTGTCTTAATAATTGCAAAACTATTATTCCATTACATTTTTTATACATTTCTGAAATTAAAATCTGACTTTTTTATGTGTTAGAAAATTTTACGATTTTTGAAAATTTATTTATTAAAAATGTATTAAATAAAGTGATAGAATTTGTTACCGATATTGCTGAAATCTACTTTTGGTACTCTAATAGGACGATTTTCCGAAAACCCCTTGGTGTATCCCACCTACATACCATTTTAAATTATTACTGGAAATAAATATGTTTATTGTTATTAAGAAATTTATAAGCAAACATAATCTATATACATACTTATATGTGCATATGCTTTCACTTTTACATCCACAAAGCTCTGTGTTGCTATCCATGATGTTTGATTTGCAAAAAAAATTACATTACTTAGTATACATAATCATTTCCGTTAATCTTTATTATTTAGTCGTTATGACGAAAAAAATTATTTTAACGACCAATTTAAAAACGAAACAAAAATAATTCCACAATTTTATTTATTGTTTTTTCGCTTTTATTTTGTGCTATTAACAATTTCTTTATTTATCCTTTGGGGCAGACTGAATAATTACTCTCAATATAGGGAGTATTGTATTCGTATGAGTATATGTGTTGAAAATATTAGTTACATCTACATATAAATGGGCATGTTGTACATACAGAATTACAAATATATTTATCTCAAGATTTGCATTTAAAGCTTTAAAATAGTTTATTCTATTGGATACCTAAATTTACATGTACAAACATTAATGTTAATTAAAAGAAGAAGAAATAATTACAAGTTTCTCTGTATACATTAATTCAGCAGGCATTCTACTATTACAATTTGTTTCAACTTAATTTTGTTTACTCCGTTTTTATGCTGCTGAAAAAGGACCCTGTCGTTCCATTAACGACCTTGCCAAAAGGGAATATCTAAAGAACAATCTGTTCTATAGCCCGCCTTTGTAAAGAAAACTATACACCCATTTACAAACTGTGGTCATTGGTGCAATCTTTTCAACTTTTACACCTTTTCGCGCATAAAGATAAACCGCGTTTCATAATGAACGTATAATTAAGATAGTCCGAACAACTTAAGACTTTATGCTTCGCTTCAGTTTATCAATGATTGCCACCTTTTTTTGTGGAATAATATTAGAGCTTATTTTTACCTTATTATACCGTTTGCGGTATTTCATTTCCCACCCTTGCTCACGCTATCAACGAATACGAAGAGAAAACGCAAAAAAGGTCACTAAACTAGAGCATTGAAGGCGGCACAAGACCAGCCAAATGGATAAAATCGAGCAAAATGCAGTTAATTACATTGGATTTAGAGTGTTTAGATAAGCACTCGCAAGGACTTCTGTAGTTGGATAAATGTAGTCAGTGCTCATCCGCATGGTTACATTCAACGGTCATAATTGTATATTTTCGTATTGTCCGGATGGTGGGGGCAGTGTAATGTTCTTTTTCGGGTATATAAAAACCACTTTTGAAGACGATGGCTTTTTTCATTTCATTTCTTTGTGAAGATAGAGTGGTGTCCTAATCTGGGTATTAAACATGCCGTGGAATTTCTCAAAGTTACAATGATTTACAGTTTAAACAGCCACTTAACGTCTAAGTAATTAAAGTAACCAATTTTATTTAAAACACAATAAATCCTTGAAATCCGTTGGAATTGGAAAATTAATGTCATTTGTACAAAAGAGGAACTATAGATCAAAATCTCAATAAAATGAAGCACAACATTTCTTATTTAGATATAACCAGTGGACCAACGAAATTAAATATTAACACAAAGTTTGACTCGAAACTGGAACAATTTTCCTAAGATATAGAGTAATTTATATTGGAAGAAACTCCTTAATTCTTAACTGTCAATATAGAGACCAAAATTAAGAATAAATAATATAAAAGCGTTAAGTTGGGCCATGCCGAATAATGGAATAATTAGATTCATTTCTTTTATGAAAGTACAAATGTCCTCAATTTTAGCTGAAGTTGTTTGACTCCCAGTTGTCAAACCCCAAAATTGCTACAGTTATTACCACAAGCGGGCGGGCGGACGAACATGCATAGATCTACACAGAATTTGAACCTCATCAAGAATATATATATACTTTATAGGGTCGCAAATGATTATTTCAATGCGTTATAAACAAAACAAAACAAACTGAATATAACCTCCATACGATGGAGTTAATCCATGACCCATACCACTACTTTTGGGCATTACCTTTTTAACCTTCCACAAATATAAACAAGTAAGAACGGCGCACATTGGTTAAGAATCTTTTTTTCAAAACTCTTTAAATTTTGAACGACAGATAACATTTTCAGTTTTCCGACACATCAAAAGCGACCAAATTAGGTCTATCGGTTGCAGAGGAATTTAAGGTCAAAGTTACAAATTTGAGTTTTTTTTTTCTTATTTTGCATCAAATTATGAGTGTTTTTGAGTTTTTCATATGTTTTAACTATTTAGAAAAGGTCAAACCCCAATAAGCAAGCCATAAAAATATAAAAACTTAAAAAAAAAATTGTTTGGATTTTTTTTGAAAAAATATTTTTTTTCTAAAATTAAAAAGAAAAAACTCATATATTAAAAAAAATTTCCTTTAGTTTGAAAAAGCTATAATTTATACAGGAAACGGTATGGAAAAACACAAATTTGTCCAAAAATTTTAAAAAAAGTGTTAATTGGGCGGAACGGGATGAGTACAAAAGTATATATAGGCTGAAAGAGGACACTCTGGGGCATCATTCTGTGAGGATGGAACTTTGTTCCGTGCTGTTTCCTAATAGTTTTAGTTCACTAAACTTGAAATTTCACTAAAATTTAGTACCTGAGGAAAAATAAAATAGCTTACGTAGTGTAAACGCTACGTTTATTTATTATAACGACTCTTAAAGGCAACATACCTACCTACCTAACAAAAAAAAAACAAAGAACACAATATCTGTTATAGTTTCTGATAAATAACTGTTTTTTCTCCAGAAATTTGCAAAAATTACGTATTTTCCAAAATTGGTAAAATTTTTCGTCTTTAAGAGCACGCCACGACCACATCTTCCAATATTTTGGTTACTTTCGAATCCCATATAGAACTTAACAAATGGTGAAAACAAAAATTGGGGGAAATTTTTTAGACTCAAAGAAAACTAAATACCAAAATTCCGATATTTCGGTAAAATCCTCAAAATACCGATAATCAAGAGGTACGCTTCTGTGGGGATATAGGAATCCGCGGTGTATAGGTCCTCTCCTGGAATATTCTATAACCCTATGGAAGACTAAATAACAAGTTTCAGCCTTTCGGTGGGATATTGAGGTCAAAATCTTCAGAATTACGAAAATCGAGAGGTACCGTTCTATGGGGGCTATATCGAAACGAGGACCTATACCAACGAATTTCAGTCAGAAAGGCTTTTACCCCAAACAAAGACTAAATACTAAATTTATGCCATCTCGGTGGCCGATTTTCGGTATTTTGAAGGCTGTGGCCACAGACAACCTTCAAAATACCGAAAATCGGAAGGTACCGTTCTATCGGGGCTATATGAAGGCGTGAACATATACCGACAAAATTCTTTGAGAACGTTTTATACCCCCAACGAAGACTAAGTACCAAGTTTCAGCCATTTCGGTGTGATAATAAGGCTAAAACCTTCAAAATACCGAAAATCGGGTGGTATCGTTCTATGAAGGCGTGGGCCTGTACCGACAACCTTCATATGGAAGGTTTGATACCCCCAAAGAAGACCATATACCAAATTTCAAAAATTTTTGTGGAAAATTGAGCCCAAAACCTTCAAAATACCGGGGGCTATACTAAGGCGTAGACCTGTTTCTGGGGGAAAGTTGTATACCCCCAATGAAGACTAACCCCCTGCTTTTGTAACCATTTTTTGTTCGTTCGTCTTTATTCGTAATAGTTTTGGCATCCATACCTAAGCCCCTAGATGACATACGGATCTAATTCTTCGTAGACACGTTCTATATATAGTTAAGAATTCCTCATTCAAAAATCAGCGTTCCACATTTGCGCTGTGGCGAGTAAATCGATCTACAAAATTTGACAATTCGTGGGAGAACATAACTTTTTTTTACAAAAACAGAGGGTAAATACCAAATTTCAGCCATTTCTGAGGAAAATTGAGGCCACAACCTTTAAAATACCGAAAATCGGGAGGTACGTTCAATGGGGGCTATATGAATGAAGGCATGGAGGCTATACTAAGGCGTAGACCTGTACCGACAAGTTTCCGGGGGGAAAGTTTTATACCCCCAACGAAGACTAAGTACCAAATTTCAGCCATTTCGCTGTGATAATGAGGCTTAAACCTTCAAAATACCGAAACCGGGTGGTAGCGTTCTATGGGGGCTATATAAAAGCGCGTACCGATATAGCCCATTTGCAATACCAAACATCCTAGGAGTAATATAAACCTCTATACCAAATTACAAAGCTCCAACTTAAAAATTGCGAGCTGTATCTTGATTTCAACAGACGAACGGGCGGACTGGTGGAAAGACGGACATGGTTATATCGACTTAGAATTTTACCCTGATCAAGATTATATATGCTTTATAGGGTCTCCGATGAATATTTAGATGTGTTACAAACAGAATGCAAATTTAATTATGCCCTCCTAACACATACTTCCTGATAATAAAAATACTATAAATACCAAAGAATCAAAAACGAACTAAGGTCTTTGGGTTATAGTCTAAATGAAATTACCAGTCTTCATTATGCCCCTGATATCTCGACAACGTATAACATATTTGGTTCCCAACCTTAAGGCAGTCATTACAGTATTTCAAATCACAGCCCTGCTGCCGATAATGGGCCATACATGTAGTGTTCGGACCCTATCACCTCATCTGCGCTCCAACTGTTTTATCACCGATAAAAGCGGCTATTCTGGGCCCCTTCTGTCGAAACATTTGTTTGCCACTTGCTGGTATATTAAAAACAACGTAGCATACACTTATGGTTCTCAACCAATGCCATTGGTACATGCCTTATTGCAGTGTCAAAAGAATTAAAATATTGATTTTTTTGAATAAATTAAAAATTAATTATGTTACTCTAAATACACAGCATTTTTCATAATTCTCAGACATTAAAACACAACCACCTTGTTGAGTAGGGAATTAAAAAACCCGATTTCGTGGACAACCCATCAATTTAATTGATATCTATATATGCATATGTTTAATATACATCATGATATACATTCCAATGGAACATTCACTTATTTATACCCTCAGCCTTTGATACAACCAAAATTTTACCTCATCCAGACAATTTGGAGTTTCAGACAATTTGAAGTTGTTTTAACCATGTCCGTCCTTCTGTCTATCAGCAGGTTGGTGCGCTTAATAACTCTCGAACGGCATCAATCGATTTGATAATATTAGATTAACTTTGAATATAGACTTAATCGGTATACCCTCGTTACGGATCGTTTTGAAATTGTTTGCAACGCGTTCTTCTTGCGAGCCCTGTTACGACAATTTTTTCGGTGCAAGTCCATACTTCCTCATAATGGCCCAAAAGGTCCAAAAACAACCTACCGGTACCAACTAAACTGGCTAGTACGTAGGATAAACTCGATTTGGTCCAAGGACTGGTTGGGATAGTTTTTAAATTTTTGGCAACATGTTGTGTATGCGGCCATAGTTACGACGGTAATTTTTTTCCGGGAGCAAGTCCGTACATCCTGAGAAATTGGACCAAAAACTCAAAAAACTAAGGCTGAGGCTTTTTTTAAATCAGCTATTTTATTTATTCCACTTCAATTTGAAAAAAATACTTTATAGCTAAAGTATAACATTTGGGACATTAATTAAACATTCTCATAATAAAATGATTTTTTGAGAACACCGATATTCAATATTTGTGTGCTGCAGTTATGTGGTAGCAATCGTTAAGATATAAAATGTTATATTTCAAAATAAGTTAAATAATATATTGCCAGAAAAATAGAATACAAAAACTGGCCAGCACAGCTGACTGATAATTTTTACTTGTTATGTTGTAATAAAGTTCATCCCTAATGTGCAAGTACAATTACCTTTTTCTCCTAGCAGATTCACTGCCTTTATTGAAAGCACATTCAATGCTCCATGAACTTTTATAAAGATACACAAAAAATAATATAAAAAACAGACAGTCGAACATAGCTGCTGTCGCTGCCCTGTTCACGCTAGAGTGCACCGAGTTGAAGCAATGAAATGTTACTAATTAGAGGTTATTGCTCTATTATTGGACATCGTTTGGAACATCTCCGACGGCAGGGAATGTCAAAAAGCTGTTACTGAGTGAATCACTCTTGAAATACAAATTTTAGTCCCCTTTCAATAATGGTTGAAAGCAGTCGGTTAGATGCCATAAAAAGGATTTCCATAAAAGCAATATTTCTTAATTAAATTGTAATCTTATACAAAACCCACAGATGTGAATAGAAAGAAAGTAGGGCCATTGGATGCACATACATACATCTGCACAAAACAAAATAAATACTTGTATGTGACCTTCTTTTTGCACAAAAACAAACGAAATATTTGGTCTAATTTGTCGTTTCAAGTGGTTTAATTTTAACATTCCCACAGAGCTTGCCATAATTATTTAATTAATTAAAACATTTTGTCAAATATATTTTATACTGCGGAACGCCTTCGGGTACTTTTGTGGAAACGTGTAAAACATGCACTGATTTTGGAAATGTCTTATACAATAGAATACGAAATTAATAAGAATATAACATTTTTTAACAAAACGGAAAATAGAAAAAGTTTTACGAGATGCTTGAAAACCCCAGATACATTCTGGGACGTAAGTGAAGACATATTAAAAGTATGTTTAATTCTCTCTGTGTATTACGTCCACAGCTATCGATAACAGATTTTTTGTTTGTTTTTTAAACAATTTTAGTAGTATCAAAGCATAGTGAAATTCCAGGATTTCAAAATATGTAAAATAGTTAAACATTGTCGTCCTAATTTTTCATGTCAATTGTGCAATCAATCAATTATCTTGCATTGCATAAGGCCGACATGCCCTTGTGTGACATGTCCTTGTTAAAATAATGGGTTAGTAGGGGGATTTGTAAGTAGTTACGGCTGCCAAAAATCCCTTATAAAACCCATTATTTTGGGATGATTATTTTTGCTGGGAAGGCGCGGTAACGGAATAAATATCACCTTTCATGTGTGAAATTAAAAATTCTGGATGATTTTAGGTTCATTATTTGTTACTTAAAAAAAACTAAATTGGGAATTTATTGGCTTATTTTTTTACAAAAAAAAAAAAAACACCGTAAAAAAACAAACATGCATTTTATTTTTTTATTTTTATGATATATTTCTGAAGAATACTATAGATTTCCATATTGCAAAAGGAACCAATTAAGGGCATACGAAATAACACATAATGTAAAATTTTAATATTTAACTTAAAAAATATATATTTATAACTTAAAAACACCTGCAAAGGTTTCTGAAACTGAAAATAACCTCTGTCCAAATTACTATACTAACATACCTTATCTTCCCATTAACCGCAGTAAGAAAACACACAAAAATTACGAATAATTTATTGGTTTGCATCATTCTTATATACGCAGTCATAATAAGCAGCGCCTTAATGTTGGCGCTCGTTTTTATTTATTAATTTCAGAATCAACCAAAATGTAATTTCTTTTTATTTATGAGCCGAGTATTGCATGGATTTTAAATTACATATTACAGTTGCTAACCTAAACTGAGGGCTATTTATTTGAACGAATTAAATAAATATTTAAGGCAGCACTTCGTTTAAATTAAAACTTTGGCGTTAATCAAATTCTATATTGATATTTAAATCCTATAACAACGACCAATTGTTATTGTATGATTATTTCCTTTATATACAGTTCATTTGACATTTTACGTTATAATTTTAATATATTAATTTTTTACATTTCTATTCAAACTGCATGCTCCACATGGGGTCTCAATCCAAAAATGACACAATGGCTATTCAGAGGCGTAATTAGACCTACTCTAATATACCAATGCCTACTGGAAACTGTTTTTACCCAGTCGGCGCAATGCTTGGTGGTAAGTGCTAGATGAAAAATCAGGCCAGATCACAACAAGGTCCATCAAGTGGGATTACAGAATGTCTGAACTGGCTGAATGCTATCACGAGGTCAACTACGGTTAACGTCCTCGAATTCCACCAAAACACATGGGGATTTATTAAAAATAAGAAATTGTTTTATAAGATTTTAGAAAACCGTTACTTTTTCTAAATTTTGACTTTTTATCACATTAATTATACGAGTATGTTTTCTAATATCGGTGAAAACATGCAATATAAAAATTAATGTTAACATAACGCTTATTTTGACGCCCATTCTACGCCTCTGGAATAATAAGCATTTCATTATACACTTGTTATTTTTGTCAATGTGCTTATTTTTTGATAAATCAGAAATTGGGACACCCGTTTTTTCGGGTGGCAAAATACCCCTCAGCAATGTTGGCGACATTTCCTGCGTATTTCGGCCATGTAAAACTTCTCTACAAGTGGTCTGTCAACTGTAGGTCCCATATCATTGAGCTAATATGAATCGGGGTGCACTCATAGATATGAGAGAAGTCTCCCTTACACCGTATGGGATGTTGTGGAACAATGTTTTTGTTTGTTTTGTTAATTAATATTTATAAATTTCTGTGCATACTTACATGGTCGGCATTTATATGCAATCTCGACGAATTTCCGTATACCGGCACAAGGATCCCCACTGGCTAAAGGTTTAGAGTTCGCAGAAAATTTACAATGACGTTTCTTCTGGCAGGCATCGACCACCGTTTGCAGCAGGGCGTACTAAAAAGTGGAAAAGAATAAAAGGAAAATTGACGATTAGATAATATTGGAACGGCATTCGAGCAAAAGAGCAAAACGCTCAGCATTAACTACATTTGAAAATTGACTATACTGGTTTGTAGCCGACAATGATACTGTCCATATTCAAGCTTGGTTCAAGTATAAATCAAATCGGCCGTTTCAGCATATACACACTTGCTCAAAGTAATAAATACACCTTACACTTTATTCTTGAGAGTTCAATAGAACAATAATTTTGTTTTTCAAAATAGTTAGGCTTAATCCCATAGTCGTTGTTTTAATATTTTATTAAAACAACTTTAATTTATTAGGTAGTGCCAAAGAAATTCTCGATCAGAGTGTTTCTTTGCGCACGTATCTATTTGAGCTAGCAATTTACACTTGGGTATAAAAAGTTTCTTGTTGAAAAACAAGAAACAAGGGAACTGATGAAGATCTGTGGCGAGATCTGAAACTATAGTCTTCCCTGCTTAACCCCTTGGTAAACATCGCAAATTTTTCCCACTAATAAATTAAAGTTGTTTTAATAAAATATTAAAACAACGACTATGGGATTAAGCCTGACTATTTTGAAAAACAAATAGAAGTTGTCATCCTAAAGAAAAAACGCCAACCCTCCTAGAACAATAATATTTATTTAAAGAAATTATGAATTTACTGTTCCTTATTCCTTAAGGTCATAAAAGTAAGGCAATCAAAAAACCAATGTAAGTTTCATTGAAAATCAATTAAGTTCAGATAGTGTTTCATGTTGGAACTTCCAACTTTGGGCGATAGTATTATTCCTAATAATAAGTGATATTCTTCAGTTATATTATATTGTTATATGTATTTTATTTTAATATTATTGAAAATAACGCAGTGGGCTTGTATTTTCTCATCTTTCGTATACTACTTTCCTGACAAAATTTGGAATACTTGACCTTAATTCTTGATTTATTTCAGGTGACATTTTGTAGCATACTTTTATCGTAGTTGGCACAATGCTCCCATTCTGGAGGGTAAAAAAGCAACAAATATGAAAATCCAAAGACAAAATTATGAAATATTTGTAAAATTGGAAGCAGAAAATGTTGAGTCCTCTCCGCATTATTTTCCCTAGAAATGTAGCGCACACCGGGTTGGAACCACTTTAAATGACATAGTTATTAATTACCAATAATTTCAAACTGGATATAGGTCTAAAGAATGCAATGTACCTGCAATAGTGTACTGGCACCTTCTTCGGCTCAGCTAAGATTACGTCATATTTGGTGACAAATTAACGAAAGTTATTATTTTTAATCGAACTTACAATTGGACGCTATAAGAGGACAAATAAACATACTTTTGTATTCAAAGATAAATGTTTACCAATAAATATTGGGTCAGATGATTACAGGCCAGTACGCAAAAAAATTGTCCTTGTTAACCCACATAAAGCCACTGTTAGTTTAAACGCCACAAAACTAGGATATTTTCGCAAATTTTTGAGTGGTGCATTTTGTTATAGTATTGTCAGTTATCTGTCATTCCATGCTCTTGAAGCTTCATTTGGCCTGTGCATTTCCACGCAACTGACCTAAAACGCGAGCAATTAAAAAATAGATTTTAATAAGGCAAAACAAAAAAAAAAAAAAAAAGATTTTTTGTATTTTTCGACTTTTATGGAAAATTTAATAATAAATTTAATAAATTTTACATTCATATAAAGTCAGGGATTTGTTAGAAATGTAGTAAGATTATTTTTTCAATCAAAACCCAAAGGATTATATTACCCTTCAAAGTTTTCGGCACTTTTAAAAGCAGGTCCGATTACAGGAATACTGCACGTTTTAGAGAAAAAAGTTTTTTTTTATTAAAAAATGCTAATAAATCTCAAAAGTATCATTTTCATATCAAATGTTAAGTTTTCTCGCAAAAATATGCTACATTTACGCGCTTAATACTATTTGACTACAAGTGGTTAAACTTTCTTCTTCTGAATTTTTTGCTTATAATTGTGATCTGCGGGGACGACAAATTTATGAGCCAAATAAATACGGTCCGTTGTGAGTCGCATCACGCGTTCAAAACAACAATCACATGAAAAAGTGTAAGGATGCCAAGTTTGTTATTGAAGTGTTCATGAGTTGTTGATACACGACTCTCAACTGACCGCATATATGCAGAGGCCTTTAGACTAAAATGTCGTATTTGGCCCCCGCTTTTACAAATTTCGTAGGCACCAATTTTATGCTTGTTACCAAAACTAGCCCAAAAACGGTAAACTTTGGTAAACCACTCAATTGATAAGAAAAAATAATTTTTGTCGTTGTTAAAAATAGGGTTAATGTCAAATATACATTCGAAATGTCACCGAAAGGGTTAATGCTACAATAAATACTACGTTCTCAAATTAATTTAAATATATCCGCATCGCAAAATATCAATCGAAAAGCCTCCATCCAAGGCCTATTCTCTTCATTAGAGGTTATTCTGTCATCAAAATGGCAAATTATTTCATTTTTTAAACGTTTCGTTCATTGTGCTGAAGTTTTTGGAGTGGCCCTCTTACCGTGTGATAAATTGTTTATTGTATCACACGATTTATGCATATCTAGCCAACTCGTAAAGTAGGCAACTCCCTTTTGTCAGATTTATCTGCATATTAATACGAACCATTTGATACATAACACATGTATGCATGTGTGTGTGGCATAACCTGTACTCTGATATCAATTTCTAATAGAACATACACGGGCCAGCATATGTGTGGATATGCGACCATGTGAACAATGTACGGATATGGGAAAATCATTGAAATGTAATAATGTAAATCATGCAGGAATCCGAATAGTTCGACAAATCTAAGTGGCTGCAACACATGCAAACTGATCAGCTACGGCTCCAATTTCAGTAGAAGGTAAGCAAACACCGTTAGAAGCCAACATAAGTGTAGAAGGGATTCAATGTACATTTCCCGAAACAGTGGTCAACATTACAACATGGCCATCAAATTAGACAAGCAGTTGGAAAATGGTGAATATATTTTTCTATGCTTATGCTCATTGAGTTTTTTTAAAAAGTTGCCATAAAATCTTCACATTATATTGTATTTTGAGCATGTGCGCCTGATATTTGCAAGATTTAGGACACTGTAGCTTTCCTTTCGATCCTTTGTACGGTTACGCTGTACATACATATTTGGTACATTTCATATCTCTACAAACATTCATCCACACATACTTATGTAGACTGGACGTGCTTGGTATGTATTTAATTTTTTCATTTCGTCCTCCATCTCATTTTTTTCAACATCCTGCCATGTAGTTGTATGTATGTATAGCATGAGACCTGCACATAGTCACATTGGAACGAACTCGAGGAAATATTGTCTACAGCATAAACATTGTTTGGCGTTACGCAGTAGGATTTTGAAAATCGAATATACATACATACATATGTATGTATATGTGCGGGCTGGCCAAAGAATACGTCTATGTTTCGGTGATTCTATACATGTATGTATGGATATTTGTATGAGGGAATGCACTCTTGTGTGCTCAGTAGCTCATTCCCACACATATTGGCTGAACCTACGTAGTCAATATTTGAGCAAAGTTTTATCTATCTATCCTTTGTAGCCATTGCGATGTGGCTGTGCTCTGCTATGGTGAAATATCTGCTGAACGAATAACAATCATCCGTTTAATAAAACGAGTCGCATCATCGGTATTGTTCGTCGTTTGCTTCGATTCAAGTCTTTGCAATATTACACAAAACTCTTGACACACAAATGCCACATGAAGGTATTTTCAATTATGTTGCTCACCTGTAATCCGCTTACTGTACACGACTCCGGAGGCTTTACTTCGATTTGTGTCCCGCTATGAATGACGCCAGTGTTGGTACCAGCACCAATGAGGCCAGCACTTCCATCACCTGAACTGCTACCAGCGGTTGTAAGATCTTCCTGGGATAGTGGTGGGCATAGGCTGTGGTCACTCAAATCTGTGTTGAAAGAAGATGAAAATACAAAAACATTACACTCAGAAAATTGCATTGTTTGATAAAAGTTTCACTGGCGGTACAAAGATATTGATTACTATAAATCAAATGTGTTCTTCTTTGACACAGCGGTGTCGAAGTTTTTCGGCAATTTACACACATACGACCCGAATGCATAGAAAGAGCGCACGAAAAAGAGATAATGTTTTGATTTGTTTTTGTTTTGTAGCGTGCGTGCATAAAAACACACTAACACACAGTCATAAGTTGCCAATAGTTTGAATACATTCACATTTTGGGCTGTTCTCTTTTTGGTCACGTCTGCTATAAATGGTAGGGGTTAATAATAAAGAAATTAAGTAAAGTTTTTAAAAATAGAAAAAAACAGTAAAATCCATGATGCGTGGTTGCATCGTGGTGCAACGGTATGCATCATGAAGATCTTACAACCATACCCGCCTTGCGTCGTATAATTTTTTAATTAATAACAATCATACGCCCATGGACACAACAAATGGCATACGTCATTTGTTTTTTAACTGATTGTTCTCCCTTTTCGAAAGCTAACTTAATTTCCTTTTTTGTAGTAGTAATTCGTTTGGCATCTTTTAAGCAGCTTAGAGTCCGATCAAGAACATTTTCTTGTGTCTAACGAGTTTTTCAGACTTAAAACGCATTAAATTAGGCGTATGTTAACCAATATTAAGAGTATTGGCTTGTTTAAAAGATAGCATTCGACTTTGTTTTTTTTTTCAAAATAGTCTGGCTTAATCCCATTGTTGTTGTTGTGGAGAATATGAACAAACAAAAAACGAGGGAACGAGGAACTGATGAGAACCTGTTGCAAGGATCGAAAATACAGTCTTCCCTGCCCAACCCCTTGACAAATTATGGATATCCATTGTGAAAAAAGTTATGCCAGTTTAAAATTGAAAATCTAAGAAAGCCCGTTTTTCTCAATATTGACCGTTACAAAATCAAACAACTAAGAACCGCGTTAAGTTCGGGCGGGCCGAACTTTTTATACCACGAACATTATTGAAGTAAATAAGAAGATGCACTTCCACTTATTGCAGGAGTAGTATATCCCAACTTTTAATGCTCCCTTCAAAAGAGCTCATATGGGTCGTAGTTCTTTCCAAAACATGAATCAATATTTACAATTTTCCGAATTGAGCTTTTAAACTCTTGGCAACACACAATATTAAATTACAGCAATCTAGGTTCGAACATTTTACAAAAAACTCTCGATATACATAAAACCAGGTAATAGCAGCAAGACTTAAACCTGGGAAAATACGAAAGGATAAGGTTTTCGTTTTCTGGAAATACTGTCTGATTTTTTGCAAGGGGTGTTTTGTACCTGTGTAAATGTCTTGTATCTTTAGCGAAGACTAAATACCAAATTTCAGTTATTTCGGTTGAAAAATGTTGCTAACACTTTCAAAACACTGAAAATCGGAGGGTACCGTTCTTTTGGGGCTATATGAAGACGTTTCAGTAAGATATTGAAGCCACAATCTTCAAAATACAAACCGAAAATCGGGATGTACCGTTCTATGGGGGCTATATGAAGATGAGGACCTGTACGGACAAATTTCAGGTGGAAAGTCTTATACCCAAAGGAAGTCTAAGTACCAAAATTCAGCCATTTCAGTGGCTTCTATATACAGAACATTTTGAGGTACTGTTCTATGAGGGCTGTATGAAGATATGCACCTATACCGACCAATTTCAGGTGGAGAATTTTATACCCCAACAAATACTTAATATTAGGGCCTATAACTTTAAAATAACGAAAGTCGGGAGATGCCGTTATATGGGGGCTATATGAAGACCTTGACATATAACGACAAATTTCAGGTGGAAAGTTTTATACCCTCAACAAAGACATAATACCAACCTTCAAAATACCGAAAATCGGAAGGTGCCGTTCTATGGGGGCTATATGAAGACGTGGGCCTATACCAAAAAACTTCAGCTGGAAAGTTTTTACCCCCAACGAAGATTAAATACCAAATTGCAGCCATTTCTGTGTTATAATGAGGCTAAACATTCAAAATACCGAAAATCGGGAGCTAACCGTTCGCCTTATATCAAACAGATTTCAGACTTTTCCATTAGATAATTTTGACTAAAACGGACGTATACCTATAATTCTCTACAGAAGTATTCTTTTACCCACAAGGAAGATTACATACCTTATTTCAGCAAATTGGTTGAATAATGTTGTAAAATGCTTGATATACAGAAAACCAAAAATCTAATCCACCATCGGAAATCTACAGGTAATCTATGGGATTTATATACAAATGAGGAGCAGTACTGATCATTCTCTGCGAAATATTTTAAACGAATTTCGGCTATTTTTCGTCTTCCATGGACCCCAACGAAACCGATTTGGTACATCAGAACCCCTGCATAATTTTGGTGTAGCAAAATATTATTGATAAATTCGATTTTGGATTCAACATGCAACTTTTTTTTTCGATTATGCGACAAAGATTGCGAATTTTGAGCGAAAATATTCAGAATATCTAATCAAACACGGATTGGTTTCTTATTTTCAGATCGAACACCTCAATTTTTTTAAGAATTTGTTCGGAAAATTTTCAGAATCTTGACACAAATCTGCGAGAGGGATACAATTGTTTGTCGGTGGTTGTTACTAACATCAAAATTTCTCCCAGAATTTTCCAAAAGTTGCTGTCGAATTCTAAACGAATTACACCTTCTTCAGATGTAATTCGAATCATTTTATTTGTATTTCGAGAATTCTATTTATAATTCGAAACATTTCAATTGTAATTCGAATGTATCCATTTGAAATTTGAATTATTCCATTTGTAATTCGAATTATTCCATTATTCTATTTGCTTTTCGAATTATTTTATTTGTAATTCGAATTATTATTTTTTTGTTAATTTGAATTATTCCATTTAATTTCGAATTATTCCATTATTCTATTTGTTTTTCGAATTATTCTATTTGTTTTTCGAATTTTTTTATTTGTAATTCGAATTATTTTTTTGTAATTCGATTTATTCCATTTGTAAATCGAAAAACTAAATATAAAACCAAAAAAAAATTAATTCTTTTGTTTTGAATTTCAAATAAAATAATTCGAATTTCAAATAAAAAAGTTCGGATTACAAATGGAATAATTCGAATTTCAAATGGAATAATTCAAATTACAAATTGAATAATTGAATTACAAACGGAATAATTCGAATTACAAATGAAATAATCGAATTACAAATAAAATGTTACGAATTACAACTGGAATATTTCGAATTACATCTGAAAAACTTGAATGTTTTTTTTTGTAATTTCTCTCGACAAAACTTTCAGCATTCTGCGAACAGCTTCGGAATCAGAAATGAACATTCGTGTCGAGATTTTGCCCAAATTCGGTACGAACTCGAAAAGCAAAAAATACCGAAAGCGAAACTATCATCAGAATTTAAAATACATAGAATACTCAAATATAGGTGAAAATTAAAACTGTTTCTAAGACGCCATTATTTTGCTAATACTCGTACATATGTATGTACATATAGCATAAAATTGTGAGTGTATGTCTACAAATATATGTACATACTTAGGTTTTTCTATTGCTTAGTTTATCATAAAGGGTAGTAGATTGTTGAAGGAACGACTTATAGAATTTAAGGACACATAATACACACTCTTTCACAAAAGTTTCATATGAATGAAATTTCCTCTAGTTGTAGTGTATATGTCTGTGTACGAATACGTGTGTGTTTTAAAATGTGGTGCTTATATAACTTATTACACATACCTCCTGCTCGACCATACTGGGCCAATTCAATGGAAATACTGGTACCACGCGGACAACTGAGCGACAGTTGTTCGGAATCACAGCCGGCCCTCTGATATGTCCTCAGTGTAGCTGCCAACAGAGCTGAAAGGAAACAAATGATATTTGTATTACTTCTGCATGAATTGAGTTAATGCAATTTGAGTTGTATGCGGAAATGTAATTCCTGAGTTTTCAAAAAAAGCAGTCGAAAAACTCTGAAGGGTTGTGTATGTGTGTGTGTGTGTGGATGTGTTATTGTATCGCAATCAATCTGTGACAGTCAATAGATTTGATGTCCTTAAATTGTCCATGTAATTGCTTTGAACATAATATGGATCACTCATGCAAATGAAAATCTTGTGAAGTTTAGATGATTTTCTGCAAAAAATTTGTAGATTGAATTGAAGATTGATAACATAATGTGATAAAATCGTTACAAACTCGCTTTACATTATAATCTATATCGACGAAGCTATTTGAGCAGATAATTAAATAAGCCCTAAGATTATGTAAGGACTCATCTAAGGAGAATGGAAAATTGAGTATTTTGGGGGCAGAGTGTAAAGTAGCTTTTTTAAATTCACATACTTTTAAATCTCTAAATATGACCAAAACGTGTTGGTATTGAAAAAAGAAGAAGAAAGAAGCGACATCTATAGTTTTTTCCAATTTATTTTTTAATAAAAACTTCCCTATATTTAACATTTATTTAATACAACTACTTTAATGTTCCATACAACAAGATCAACAACATTCACTTGTTTTACAAAATTTTCCATAAATCACAATTATACCGCTCTCGATTAAATCCATAAATTTTTTAACATTTCAATTTGAACTTTGTGCACACCAACACACGTACGTACATACACAAGAATGAGACCGCATGATTCTGTCAAAAGCGTTCACTGGCAATTGAACAGTTTTTTAAAGCAATTTAAACTTTACAATAAATAACTGAATTAACTACAAATTAAATTTGTTCCATTTATTTCGAAAGCATAATTCATTTAGTTTCCTAACAATATTTGCATTTTTTCGATTCGATTCAACACTTGAATATAAATCGCAACCAAACTTAATTCATTCAAAGCACATAATCGAATTGTATTTTGTGGGGAAAGAACGTTTCAACTACCAAAAACTGAAAACAAAATCACGATACGTAAATTTTTTTGTTTTAGTTCAAAATTAAACGGCCTCACCAAAGAATTATATTGGCAAAGGAATCAATTTCTGGTAATTTGTGGCATTTTTTGGGGAAATGTCAGCCTAGGCAAATTCAACGAACAAATTTTTGTAGGATACGTTTTTCGCCACCGGTAAATTTTTCATCGATTGGACCATTTAGAGAATTTTCGTGAAAATGCACCTTTGGCCCCATACACATTACTGCAGAACTAAGATGGCTCGGTTGGCATGGCTCTTTAACCGATCGCCATAAAATTTCATATATAAGATTTTTCGATATTTTTTTATTTTTATTTTTTTTGAGCCTTTATACAAAATGATGTATGTAGCACATAAGCGTGATAGCTACGATAATTTATTATTAAGTACGGTATAGTCTCGATAATCCGGACACTCGTTTATGCGAACACTCGGTAATCCGGACATCATACATATATTTTTCTTACCTCGATAATCCGGACATCAATATTTTTTCCTATCTTGACCATTAGATTCTTATTTATTTCATTGACGTTTTCGTTCTTAACAATAGCAATTGGTGTTTAAATAAGAAAATGTAAGTTTTTCAAAGTTTTCTGTCCAAACCTCGACTTACTAGATATCCACTGTCAACTCAGTTATACAGTATGAAGTCATTTGGTGATGGTCATAGAGATCGCTAAATATTCCCCATAATTAGATAGGTGTGTTTGACTGCTGAAGTTCTATAGCGAGTCATAAGAGGCTCATGTCCCATGGAATTCAAATTTTACGAGGGCGTGCATTTTGCATATGCAAAATTTATGCAAATTCTTATGCATCAAATATTTCAATAATAGGTACAAAAATGTTTATGTGTACAATTTTTCGGTTTAATAAGTCAATAAAATGGAGAAATGTATAACCACAGCCACAACCTTCAAAATACCGGAAATCGGGAGGTACCGTTGTATGGGGCTATAAGGCCTATACCGACAAATTTCAAATGGATTGTTTTATACCCTCAAGGAAGACTTAGTTCCAAATTTCAGCCATTTCGGAGGGATAGTGAGGCCTCAACCATCAAAATACCGGAAATCGGGAGGAACCGTCTTATGGGGGCTATATGAAAACGTGGACCTGTACCTACAAATTTCAGGTGGAAAGTTGTATACCCCCAACGAAGACTTAATACCAAATTTCAAAAATTTCGGTGGGATACTTAGGCTACATGTCCTTGAATACGGTTTTGCATATTCTCATTTTATGCAAATATGTCAAAATATGCAAATAATTTCTGGGCCTAGTTGGTTTTATTTTGTGATAAAACGAGTTTCTGTCTAATCAGATTTTCTTAGGATCATATATGCATTTGCTTAGGATTCCGCTGTCTACTAATAGGCAAATGTCACCTAAATTACGCTGGAGGAATATAAGACGTTAATTTGGTAGCCAGAGAAGCTGCTTTCGGTCTTAAAATGGTCGCAGCTCATAATATTTTCTTAATATCAATTTGTTTACCTTATATGTCAGTTTATTATCTAGTAAAAGTTAAAGTTAAACGTACAAAATTATATGTTTTTGTTACTACTCGGTAATGCGGACAATTCGATAATCCGGACACCGCCGAAACATGCGCTGTCCGGATTATACTGTATTTATTATTATTTTTTGCAACTAGAAACATTTAATGATAATTTTATCGCTCTAATGGCAAGGCATTTTAATAACTTTCTGCATCAAGTCTAAATTATAAATAAATTGTTTATAAAAAATAAAATGTTTATAAAAAATACACTGACAATAACTTTATAACGCATCACCCTAATGCCTGCCTACAACTGAATGTATTTAAATGCGTGTTTTTGTCAGAGGCATGAAATGACAATATGATCAACAAACTTTTTGCCACAACACATTCTCAATGGAGTATAGTTCCAACTAAAATGCATATATTTATATATTGTAAACGGCAATAAAATCTGAATGTAATAAATGACCGATAACATCGATAAAAATTCACCAATATACATACATATACATAAATATATGTATATTTGAAATTATTATGACTTGTTTTTATGCCTGTATACCCTGGTACATAATAAGATTTCAGCAATCAATGAATACATTGTTTCACGTGCCACCACAATAACAATTGTATTCATTTGCATGTCAAATAAAATCCGTCGCGAAATCCAAACCCCCATTAAAGGCGCCCTTCACAATATTTTGTGGGGTTGCAATTTCTTGTGAATATGAATGAGTATTTTCAGTAGAGTTGTATATAGAGTTGTAAATGAAGGACGTGTTTTCTTAGATTAATACCACTTAATCTTTCTTTATGAATGGAATAAAACACGTAAATGTAATATTTGTGTAGTTAAATTATATTCTATTGTTTGTTTCTATTTGGTTTATGTATGCGTTTGATTGAACGATTATGATCCGAATGATTGAACTGGATAGTGAACTACGAACTAGATTACTGAACTAGTTCAGTTAAAAGAGCTGAACTATTGAACTAGATCTTTCAAATGAACTAGATTGTACAACTCTAATTTTCAGACAATAAGTATGGAAAATGTGTTTTTTTTATAAAATTGTTGTAAAACCTTAAAGTCTTTGGGCCACATTCACATAAAAAATTTAAATAGAATCGAAAACCATGTAACAATCCCAACGTACCAACCAAATAATTGTACTTTCATAATCTATCGAGCGCGAAAATATATAAAATATAATTTTTTAATTTTGTTTTTAATAAGTACACCTTCATTAGCTAATGCTTGAATGCAAAAAAAAACATTTGTTTGCTATGTTTATATTGGATCGGCAGAATTATGCGGAAGAATAATATGTTTGCTATAATGTTATATTAATTTAATCGACATATTATGCACTGCAAGCATGTTGTTCTAATTAAATTTATTTGTTGCGGTCGACCTTTGTTGTTATTTTAAAGTATATTATTATTTATTGTCGTTGTAGCATGGAACAGCATATGCATTGCAATGATTTTTAATCAACTGCGTTTTTCTAGTGTGTTTTTTTTTTTCAATAAATCAATGAATAATTTGTAAAATATTTGCATTTTGCGGTCCTCCAGTAGAAGTGAGCATTTTGTACCTTCGTGACAGGGAAAAGGAAGTAACAATAATGCGAATAAAAATATGGTAATTTGGTAGTATTGAATGAATGTTCATAAATAATTATGCAAACATGACATTTTGTGACATTAAATAACATATTAATTTCGCTATAGCAACAACATTTGAAAGGCAATTTACCAAGATATTTCCTTTTAGAATTGCACATATAAAAACTACAGACATCACTGTTTTTACTTATTTTTGATTTCATTCAAAGCACAACCTACATATAACATACATTTTTTATATGATTAAAAACAAAAAAAAACTTTTGAACCAAAATGAAACTAATTTTACTTGGTAGAACTTTTGATGATATATTTCGTGCGTTTCACCAAAACTTAAGAAATGTGTTAAAACTTTATTCTTCTAGTTAACAGTCTTTTATATATCAGTAACGGGATGACGGAAGTTTGTAAATGAAATGAGTTTTCTTTTAGACAAAAGCATCTAATTTCCTTATCACCGAATTCGATTTTGATAAAAGAAGAAGAATTCAAAATGTCGTATACCAAAGTAAATTGTATGTATAAAACAATATATTTTTAAAATATGCAAATAATAGCAGATTTCCAAAAACAATGCACGAACGCGAGAGGGCTCCATATATTCAGAGAGTAAACTAACCAAAATCAAGTGATGTCGTGTATATTTTAACGTATTTTTTAAGAAAACTTGAGCACCAATTTTTTATTTTGTCTGGTAATATTAGGAACCTGTACAGAGTACAAACTTCATCTATGAATAAAATGACGTAATAACACGGTTTTAACGATTCTATAATAATCTAGGTCATTATCTAATTCAAAAAAAAAAAAAAAAAAAAAATATGTAAAAAGTATCAGTCGGCTTTGCCGACGGAGATATACCCTCAGCCCGTTCAAGAGATATCGCGTATAGCATTTTAGTGACATTTATTTTTAAGTTTTGGGGAAATACCGGAAGTTGTGGACCGGTATTGCTTATCTCCGAATTGAAACTAAGTTTGGACAAAATATGACGAAGGCCAACATTTGGACCAAATCGGTTGATCAGTTCGTGCTCTACAGCCTAGGGGGTTTTTACACCTTTCCGACTGTTTTCTTAAGAAGTATGGATTTGCCCCTGAAAAAACTTTAACCGTCGTAATGGAGGCAGCGAATGCAAGTTGCTTTAACAAAGTTTTATCCAAAGTTTTGTGTGGGAGGTACCCGAAGGAGTTCATAAATATAGTCCATATTCGAACCTGATCTATATCTGGTAGATATATTAGGACGTGTAAAGTATGGACCAAATCAGTTACTTCCTTCAAGAGTTATCATGCGCACAATGTTTCCGAAAATTTTTCAACTTTTGTGGGGGAGGTACCTGAAGGAGGGGGCCGATATGGCTTATCTTTGAACCGAATTCGAGAGCAGGTCCTAAACTGAACTTTTCCGAACTTTTTGTGTGGGAAGTACCCGAAGGAGTTCACCGATTGAGTCCACATTGGAACCTATTATAAGTCTGGTACAAATTTCACGATGTGCAAAGTATGGACCAAATCGGTTACTGCCTTCAAGAGTTATCGTGCGCACAAATTTCCCGAACATTTTCGAACTTTTCTGGGGGAGGTACAGGAAGGAGTGTACCGATATAACCCATCTTCGAACTTAAACTAAGTTTGGACAAAATATTACGAAAGCCTAATTTTGGACCGAATCGGTTGATCCGTACGGACAGACAGACGGATAGACATGGCTAAACCAACTCCAAATTGTCTGAAACGGATTTCGTCCCAAACATAGTACTTGAGGTCTACAACCATTATTTCGATGAGGCACATTTTGTCCGTATGAAAGTGCATATACCCTCGTTAGCATAAATGTTGAGGGTATAAAAACTGATATTACGGCTTCAACGTTAGGCGGATGCAATGGATATATAGGATAGAACAGTTTTGCCTAAGGGTTGTTCATCAATTATGTCTTTGTACATATGTCCGCATATTGTGAGTTTTAGCTAGAGAACAGGAAAATATTCATTTTCTGCAACACATTTTCGCGTTTTTATACTTTTAACCAACAACAACTTTTAATACAACAAGAATACTACAAAAAACTGTTTTAGTAAAGCCTCCACATAGGAGGTACACCGGATTTTCGGATTTCTTTTGTAAATTCACATGCAGATAGCACTAATACTTCATTTTAGGCCCCATGGAGTCAGAAAATTTCTCTACTAAAATTTGGTGCCAACTGTTTCCATTTGATATTATCTCCGTATCACGTAATCTCACGATTTTAGCTGCTTTGAAGACTTTAGCTATATTTCCGAACAAAATAGTTATAATTTGCCATTTAAGGTGTGTTGTGGTTAAAAGCTTATCCACAACAACGTACCGATGTTGCAATAATTTCGTACAGCGGGTTCCCAGATTGGAAGGTAAACTATACCCCCCGATGTTAAGACTTTCCAAGTATGTCTTTCCAAGTGAGAATAGTTTCAGATGTGCATATAGTTCACATATATATGTATATTCCCCCGAATTGAGGTATATGGTGCACCAATCACGCTATGTATGTCAAATTTTAATGAAATTTGGAATGTGTTTCGGAATTCAGGGTGCCACCGTGGTGCAATGGTATGCACGCCCGCCTTGCACGCAGAAGGTCGGGGGTTCGATTCCCCGGCCAAGCAACATCAAACATTTTTCAACGGTGGCAAAATACCCCTCAGTAATGTTGGCGACAATTCCTGAGTATTTCAGCCTTGAAAAACTTCTCCACAAGTGGTGTCTTAAGACACGCCGTTCGGACTCGGCAATAAACTGTAGGTCCCATATCATTGTGCTAAAATGAATCGGGGTGCACTCATTGATATGAGAGAAGTCTCCCTTGTCCCGTGTGGGATGTTGTGGAACAATGTTTTTTTTTTTTTTGTTTGTTGTTTCGGAATTCAGACTAGAAAAAGTTTTATATTGAAATCGGTTTAGATATGGATATAGCTCCCATATATATATATATATATATATATATATATATATATATATGTATATATATATGAAGAAAAGACAAAATTTTTTAGTTTTCCATAAAAAAAATTTAAAAAAATTTTTTAAGCTACATGAAAGATTTTTGGTGCATAGATTGGGAAAAAAATCCCATTCTTAAATCTGTTCGAGATACTAATCTTGGTTGTTGCGCGCAAAAGTTATGGCGGTTTCAATTCTGATAAAAAGAAAAAAATCTTTAAAAGACACTAATCATTATACTGAGAAACTCTCTTAATTAGGGGCTCTCTACATACTATATGTTTACTGAGGTCCCATAACTTTAGTGAAAAAGTTGTAAATTTTCGCGGAAATTAGGAATGCATTCAAAACAATTGGTAGCTTACAACTTGTTCTAATAAAATTCAAGCTGTTTATGCATCTGAAAAATATATAAAAAATATGTACGTAATCTAAACATCGCGAAGATTCAAATGAAACCAAAACTATACAAATCCGTTTAGTGGTTTTCATATTATAGCGAAAAGAAAAAAATATATTGAGGAAATTTATAAAATTTTTGTAAGAGAAAATATTTATTAAAATTTATTTTGTGAGTTAGTTGAACAAAATGTAAGAAAAATAGGTCGGAGTTTTTCTTCTATTTTAGTTAAATTTCACGCAATAAATCACATTTTTTATTCTAATCACTTCTCGATAACACGCTAACATCTAGCAGAAGATATGGATATCTTTCAAATAAATGTTGGGTTCCTTTAAATGGGGTATAATCTTGAAATAAAATTGTATCGGGTAATGTACATTTTGAAATGCGTGTAAATCGCGAAATCCTCAAAATCACTTGATGCGCATGCGGTTTAACAATACAGCGAATTCTTCTCCTTTAATTTGTACACATTTGCCAGGATTTACATTGGCCGCTAAGATGTAGCATCGTCTGCAGTTTAGTGTGCAACAAACTGTATAACGCTTATATTTTGCACAAAGTGCATACACTTTTTATGCGCATCCGATTTCACTATCAACCGTGAAAAAATACATCGATCAAAACATATTTCAATAAAATCCATCAAGAACCGTGGATGTAGCATCACACAGTATTTTTTGGATAAATCGGATACAGCTCCCACGCCACTAAATTTTTCAAACCGCTGTTTTCGCACAAACGCGAGTGATGATTCACTTTCTTCATTGAAATGGAAACGATCCACATAAAACGCGAATTAGTCAGCGATATTTTGAAAAACATTTTTCGCAAATTTTTCAATTTTTGCAGTAGCCATTTCCGCCGTTCTAGTAGATGGATTTTTATGATCTGTGATTCATATGATCCGGATCGTCGAAAAACTAAAATATCGCGGGGTACCAGCACACTCAAAACGATATTGTAAATACTGTACCCAAAAAATAGGTTTTTTTGAAAAAATATCACACTAAATTTTGGCCTTTGGCAGTAGATTACTCTGCTGCTGTGTGGGCTACATACTCAATATACATATCAGATTATGCGAAATCGCGAGTTCTTTAATCCTATAATTGGTTTTTCGAAATATCCGAATGCGCGTCCCAGTTACATAAAAAATACAAAAAACACCTGAAATCCGGCTTCAAAATGTCAGCATCCATAAAAGGTGGATGCAGTGGAAATTTTGGAAAGTGATGCATTAGAAGTTAATCTTCATTTTGTATTCTCCTACTTTTACTTTGGACAGATGTCCGTCATTTGAATGGTTTAATCAGAAATCGAATAGCAATGTAAAAAACCTGTTTAGCTTCAACGTGTTTTTCCCTATGTTTTTTCCTTTACGCGGTCGTAACTACCACGTAAATTAATTTTTTTTGCTAAATTTTTGAACTTTGTACAAAAACATCTAAAATAATCCAGCAATAGTCATAGTTACTGGTAAACTACAATAGTTCGCGTATTATAATAGTGCAAACCTTGGCTTCATGGAAACTAAAAAATTTTGACTTTTCCTCATATATATGTTCGTCCGAGTTCACGTATTTGTTACCCCATAAACGCAAATTCTGTTCAATTTTGATGAAACTGTGAAAATGTCACCGCATTCGGACTAGAAATAAGTTTTCCAAATTATATTGTAATCGGTTTAGATATGGATATAGCTCCAATATATATGTATGTTCTCCCAACTCCGGCTATGTGGTGCACCAAACACGCAAATTCTGTCCAAGTTTGATGCAATTTGGAAAATGTCACCGAATTCGGACCAGATTTTTTTTTTTTTAAATTATATTAAAGTCGTTTCAGATTTGGATATAGCTCCCATACATCTACCCCCTAATTTTTTCCATTTGATCCAAAAACCATATATGTATATATATATGTATATATGAACTTTTATGGTGATCGGTTAACGTTAACCCGTGCCAACATAGTGATCTTTGTTTCCATATTAATTTGTATGGGGCCAAAGGTGCATTTTCACGAAAACTCTCTAAAGGCCGTAATTATGGTCCAATCGATAATAATTATGGTCCAATCGATGACAAAACTTTACCAGTTCATTGTTGTGGTTAAAAACGATTTTTGAAAAATTTATGACGATCTATCGTTAACCGATCGTCATAATTTTTTTAACCACAACAATGAACTGGTAAAGTTTTGTCATCGATTGGACCATAATTATTATCGTAAACCTAAACCTAAGCCGCTACAAAATTGGATAAAAATTTCGTTTTTGATCCATTTCTCCCCCTAAATATCACGATCATCGCCAAAAACTATAGGGGTCTATTCTGGTCTGAATCCGACCTCCATACAAAATTTCCTGAAGATTGGTCCATAATTGGTAGCGTGCGTACAATTTTTAATGGACGGACAGACGGACGGACACACATCTCAAAATCGCTTTATCTCGTCGAGATATGAATTTTGGTATATCACATGGGGGGTCTACATACATACATACATTTGTTCCCACAACATCCCTGAAGGGACAAGGGAGACTTCTCTACGACGAATATTTCGCGCTGTTACATGAATTTTTAGAAAAACAAACTTATAATACACCACATTTCCACATTGTGGTGTAGGGTATAAAAATTGTTTTTGGGCACTCTAATTAGGGTGAACCAATATATATATATATATATATATATAACAAAATATCAAAATTTTTTTTGTAGAAATCGTTTTATAGACACAAATTTTGATGAAATTTGAAATGTGTGTCGGAATTTGGTCTTGAAAAAAGTTTGCCGAATTATGGATATTGAAATCGGTTCTGATGTGGATATAGCTCCTATATATATATTGGACCGATATTTTGATAAAATTCGGATAATGTGCAGCAATTTCGTCCAGAAAAAATGTCCCCAAGTTATATCGAAATGGTTATGGTTATGATGATTTTTGATATTGCAAAAATTAATGTAATGTAGACCGACAAAAAAAAAAAAAAAAAAAAAAGAGTGGAACTCCTATCTCCTAAATCTTTTCCATTTGACTAAAAACTATATATGAAGGTTAAGGTTGTCCCGTTTTCGAATCGATGAAAAATGTTGAACAATTCATTGTTGTGGCTAAGAAACGAATCCTGCAAAAAATTTTGAAAATTGAATCAGATTTCGATATAGCTACATAGGACCCACAATATCCAAAATCGGCCTATCGGAGCTATATCAAAATTCGATCCGATTTTAATTTTTGTAGGATTTGTTTTTTTAGCCACAACAATGAACTCGTAAAAAATTTTATAGATTGGACCACAAATGTGGGTTTTAGAGAATTTTCGTAAAAATGCAACTTTGGCCCTTTGGAGAAAATTTAGGGGTAGGCGTTAAAAGAAAAACTTTGTCATTTTCTGGGACGCATTAATGTACATACATATATATAGGCTTCAAAAATATCCATGTTTGTACGTACAAATGCAAAAGCAAGTAAGATTTTGTTGTTGTTTTTTTCTCATTTTGTATTCACTATTTTAATTAACAACTATTGGCTATCTACAGAATTCTATAATAAAACGAGAGGTTTATCGTGATTAAAAATGCAACAAACTCAATAAATTGGTTATATCTATACGGCACTCTCATAACTTGCTAGAAAACTAATTTAAATAAATACTTAAAAATGCAATAACTGCACAACATATTACAATTATCAGATAAGTACTGCATTTACGAGAAGTGAAATTAATAGCAGCACTAGAAAAACATTTACACTTTGGACTTTATTTAAAACAAAAAGCAAAAAATTCAATGGAAGCGAAAAATGCCTATTATTTAATATTGCTAGAAGTTTTAAACATGATTTGTAAACAGTGAAACAATTTAAAGAAATATTAAAAAAACAAAAAGGTATAATATGTCTATTTGTATTGCGATCAAACGTGTTTTCATTTCATAATACTAAGGATGTATAGAAGAGCTGCATGTTCGTAAGGCATGTTTTTGTTTTAGGGGATACCGTTAAACCTAAAACAAGTGTTTGGGGCAAATACGAAGTTTATTTGAAAGATATTTAATGGAATGACGCATTTTTATTTAGTTTGTTAACTTACCGATCAATGTCCTTAATTACCGAAATTATAATAAGCATTTTAATATTTATCCAAAAACTGAGTTTGAGAATCTCACTACTGTCATATGTAAATGCGGCTCTACAAACAATACCTACTATAAACTTGTTTTAAAGGGGAGTTAGACCATGTTAGGAGAGCAATTTATGTATTGCTTGAAATAGTAATAATCACACAACAGAAGATGTACTAAAATTCAGATATTTAACATTGTAATGGCTATTTTACATATACGCGGTAGAAACCATTATTTTAATGTATTAACAATCAGCGCATAACTCGAGGTGCTATGTTTTGACTGTATGTCTCTCAAATTCTTTCAAAATAATATCAATCTCAGTAGTGCGATTCTCTAACACATTTTTTGAGTTACCGACAAAAATCGGTAAAATTAAAACCCAAAATATGAATGAAAACTTAAAATAAAAGTCGACAACACTCTTCAACACACTCAAATTAGAAGCTCTGTTATGACAGAAATTAAAAAAAATAGTTTATAAATTAATATTTTTATAGAAGTTGGGGCGCTTCGTTGTTACTGTTTGAGGTTTAGAGACAGTCATTATACGAGATTCTCTGTGTCATCTTCGACTAAATACGTTCCAAAAACATAATCCATAACCAAAATTTTAGCAATTCGGAGTAATACATATTCTAAATAAATAACAAAATTGTGGCACCAACAAAACATCTGTCAACGATGAATACCGTTTACAGAAGTACATACATACGTACTTCAATATGCTGCATTATTCGACTGCATTAGTCTGTCTACAAAAACAAAACTGTATCCCTAATTTGGAATTTGCTTTAATGGTCCCTATGTTAACACAAGATTTAACGAATTTTTGTTACAAAGCGAAAACCAAAGCAGCAAAAATAAAACAACAAAAACAAAAAAAAAAACTGAAGTTGCTCCAATTTTTGTTTTCATTTCGTGCAGCGGCAATTGTTGTTTGGCATTTGGACAAGTATGCAAGTTTGAATACCAAACACCACATTCCCTGTTCGTGTGCACTCATGTTACTCTGATCCCATTTCACATGGTCGGCTACTGAAATCGCAATTACCAATATGCCAATGCATGTACAGTCAAGAAATACATATTTTTGGCACGAATGCAATATTTTTTGTTGGTTTCGACAAAAAAAAAAGGAATAAAGTTCTATTTAAAAGTGTTACAATTTAAATAAGTTTTCATACGAATTTAATAAGCTATGTAAGATATACATATGTATATGCACATATCGCTCATTTACTCAAAGAGTGACACATCTCAAAAAATCCAGTTTCAAGAAAAACGCGTTTTAAGTTGGCAATTCAAATTTTACTTTCCAAATTAAAAAGATTATTACACAAAAAATTAAAAAAAAAAAATACTTGAGCCATATTTTGTAAAAAGCTAGCCATAAACTACATTGTGCTAAATTTCTGTGCAAGATCAAGCATGATTTGAAGTGTCTTAGTGTTTCATAAACTCAAAAAACATTTTTGCTGTAGGAAATGACCTGTAGCTCGTTGATATTAGCATGAAAATTTGACAAAAGATAAAAAAGAAGTCGTAGAAAAAAATAAAATTGCTATCTCAGAAAACGAATTTTTTGAGTTATGTCACTCTTTGAGACAATTTGCGATATGTATGTACAGCTATGGACGCATTAATGGCACGTTATAAAATTCAAAATACATATAATTATTTTCGAACTAAGATCTGACAAAAGTGAATGTTTTATAATTCTTGATTATTGCTGGAAGTGTACTTGTTCCAAAGCCGTTCAAGAGTTCCTTTATATTTCGCTTATTATTAGCCGTTATAATGTTTTGTACAGACAGTGCTGAATTTAGATGGACATATATATTTATTTAAATTGCATAAATTAATTTCTTTTGAATCACCCAAATATTAGTAGGAAGTTGGGAAATTAGATCAATAGAAGAAAACTAAGTAAATTATGTAAGGTTTACATGTCTTACGGGGGAAGGAAATGCCTGCAATATAGAAAGAGGTTGAACATTTGTAAATGGGGCAAATTTTTTTAAAGATAGGAAAGTTCCTCACAAACGCTTGTGGAATTCGATTAAATGTAAAATTCTGTTATATAGATTTATGACAGAGATCGGATGTATATGGGCCGAAAAAGATATGAAAGTATTAATTATATGATAGCCAGAATGGTGGATATTGATATGTTGAAGCTATAACAGCGAATAACATCAGACATCTGCGAAATTATGAACATGGAAAGATCTAGGAGGCTTTACTAAAGAGAATTACAGAATAAATATGGGTTTGTTTACGATTCCGGAAAGAAAGTCAGACTTTCTAAAAGCAAAATGTTTAAAATCTATAAGTCGTTACAAGAACCTATAAATAATATACTATAAATTTATTTAAAAACGTGTTATGAATGGAACTATATGACAGAATCGTTGTTGATTGTCCTAAAAAATGAGAATACAATAATCAATGAGTTCGTAGCACTGAAAAGTACTGTATTTGTAGCAATTTGATTTTTGGTCCTAGTGTAGAGTAAACGCTTTCACGGATTTTCAATTTGGAATGCGTGACATTCTTTCTAAAATCGCAATCAAACCCATTTTTCTTATTTAATCCTCTTTAGTATAGCCTACCAGATCTTTCCAAGTTTATAAATTTACAACTATCAATAGTTATGCGCTGTAATTGCTTCAACAGATCCGTAACCACCATTCTGGCTGTCGCAGAATTAATCTCATTTTCAGTACATAGACCTCCGAACTCTGCCATAAATTAATATAAGAGGATACTCTATATAACATTTAATCGAATTGCAACGGGTTTTGTCAGGAAATTTCTCATCGTTAAGAAAATCTTTTCACATTTACCCATTTTCATCCTTTTTCCATATTACAGGCTTTTCTTCCTCCGGTAAGACATGTAAACCTTACATAATTTTCTTCTATTGATCTAATTTCCCAACTTCCTACTAATATTAATTTAAATAAAGTGCGCCATTTATATGCCCTTCTAAATTCAGCACTATTTATCCAAACATTATAACGGCAAATAATAAGCGAAATAGTACACTTGCAGCAATAATAAAAAATTATAAAATATTCCTTTTTATTAGATTTAAGTTCAAAAATAATTAAATGTATTTTGAGTTTGATAACGTGCCATTTATTTATTTATGAGCATTTTTGAGTCACTGATATATAAAACAAGCTTTAGAGCCACACGACATAACTAAAATGATATAACCTTTTGTTTCTTCTAATTTTATCAGCATATTATCACATATATAGTTTTATATCATATATAATTTTATTTCCCAGCAAAATGTTCGATGCCAAAGATGCTATTCAAGAATGGGTGCAAGTGAAATGGAATGTCATTTTTTCAGCATCTTCACTCATTCTTTTTACAAGAGCGTGACCCCCAAAAGATGCAATTCATTTTCAGATCCTAAGCATGTCATCTTTACTAACTCGAAGGAAGGGCATCTTCAACAATTCTTTGGCATGGCATCTATACCAATCCTTTGGCATGCCATCTTAACCAATTCCCAAGAATAGCACTTTCACTAATCTTTGGCATGTCATTTTCACCAACCCTTTGGCATGTAATTTTCACGTCTTGTTCGGAAAATGGAAAATGCTGTATTGAAAAATGATTTTCATTTTTTTATTTTATTAATTCAAAGGAATTAATGAAATAACTATAATTTATTTATCATAATAAAGTTTAAATCTATAATTGCAGTTTGTTCTCGTTGTTGTAACAGTAGTTAATATGTTTGTATTCTCATTTTTGTGCTTAATCTGACTTTGGGTCTATCAGTCGTAAGAATGCGGCTATTGCGCTATTTATATGGTTTGTAACCACAAAGCTGCAAACTTAAGTTTCTTAGCAGGATTGGTAGGGCAATTGAAAAGGAGCAGTGTGTCGTGGGGGCCTGTGCTGTATGCTGGGCAGATGTTTTCCACGGTGTCATCAGTACTTGCCCTATAGGAATTTTGACGGCTGCACCATCCCGAGCGTATTGACCCAAAACTACTCTGGTTTGTCCTGACAGCTGGCGCTTCTCTTTCTAGATTATGAGCACGGCTTGCTCTGAGTGAGTCCTCTGCTAATATGGAGATGGCCTTCAGCGCAGTTGTTGTGCTGCATACGGATCCTATGCTATTGATCGGCAACTGGAAAGTTATTTCTGATGCTGGAAGAACTATAGCCACAAGGGTACTTGCTACGGGCGACAAAAGCGAAATCGGTTTGTAACATTCACCTTTGCTGGCATCCTTTTCGGGCTTCAGTAGCTGGCCTATTTTCCAGACTTCGGGAACGATGTGTTTGGCAAGCGACAGGTTGTAAATTTAAGTGAGAAACTTGACTTCCGGCCGTCCCAGCTGTTGCAGTCTAAACACCGCCGCTGCACGCAACAGATTTTACTTCCTCCGCAACAGGTTTTGATTCATCTTACAAAAGGATTTTACTACAACTGCAGATTACTATTTCGTGAATTTTATTTTACAACGTTTAGGGATCTACAAATCGACTTGTTGAGCAGGGTTCTCTAGAGCAGGCAAGGAATCTTTTGTAATTGGTCTGTTCCTTTACTTTTAAAAATGGTAATTGTTGCAAAAATGGTAAAAGTGGTGAACTGCTCTCATATAAATTGAATGCTTTTAAAAGTAAGGAAACACTTTGCGAGTAAAAACTGGTAACCTCAGGCACGTAAAAGAACACGACTAATACCAAAGAGTGCAGTCCGACTCTACTTTTAGCTCAATGATTGGGACTTCCTAGCATAATAAATCTTACATTGCTTTAAAGTTTAAACGTACATATTTAGATAAATGTGGTAAAATAAAAACACAAAATTCATCTCTATTGGATCGATGGAATGGGTTCAAATGCTAAGGAAAAGATCGGATCTATCACGACTTCCTTTAAATTGGTTCAAATGCTGATGAAACGATCGGATCTTTCACGACTTCCTTCGAATGGGTTCAAATGCTGATGAAAAAATCGGATCTTTCACGACTTCATTTGAACCAATGCAAAAGATCCAGTGAAATCATGGCATCTCATGGAACCACTTCCATAAAATTTTGCTGGGTTCATATATCATATCAATTCATTGTGAACTATTTTACTATTAATTGGAAGAAATGTTATTTTAGTCTTTAAAAGTTCCTTCATTTTCGCACCAGAAAATCATTTTTGAGAAAAAAAAGCCCAAAAAGTCATAACTCTAGTGTAAATACATATGAAGGACTCAATTATAGACGTTGTCATGAAATAACTATACCAAAACTATACATCCACTTTTTGTTGATTCTTCATCATTAGAATACTGAAAATTTCGTTCCAAATATTATCAAAGCATGTCTCGGCGCTTGTACAGTACTCGTATATCAAGCTTTTAGTAGAAAATTAACTTATGTTGAAACTGAGGTATGGGATATTGTAACTCGCGATCAGTTTTACTACACCATAACTTTTGACCGCATTTCGGTAAAATAAAATGTTTTAGCCCGATTCACCGAGGGGTTTCTTAAAATAATAATTTGAGCGGAAGCTGTGGTCGTACTAATGTAAAAAAATCGGAAAAAATCGTTGAATTAAACGAGTTTCATTATGTTATTTTCCAATTAGTGGTTTTACAACACAAAGTAGAGCTTAATGCTCAAAGGAGAAGTTAAAGAGTACACTTCAGAGTTGAAGTTTCTAATGTATGATTTTTTAATATATCCACTGTATCTACCTCAAACGGATGCTGACATTTTGAAACCTGAAAAATGGGGTTTTTTGAATTTTTGCTCTAATCGGGACGCGCAGCTGGATTTCCCTAAAAGCTTATTATTTGATTGTAGTACTCGCGATTTCGCATTTTTTAATGTATAACATGAGGGTGTAGCCCTCACAGGATCACAGTAATCTGCGCCCAAACACGAAATTTTTGTGCGTAAATTTTTCTCAAAAACCTATTTTTTTGGTTTAAAATTTACAAACGTCATTCGATTTCCGTGGAAACCCGCGTAAATTTAGTTTTTTTACGTTCTGAATCTAACAAGCCACGACGCGTAAAAATCCACTCACTAGATCGGCGGATATGATACCCCTCAAATTTCGAAAATTTGCAAAAAATTATTTTGAAAATATCGCATATTAAAACGCGGTTTGGATGTGTCAGTTCTACTTAAATAAATAGATCGATGCGCGTGTTTAAACTGTGCGAAAACAGATATTTAAAAACTCTCGTAAATCCAGAGATATAATAGATTTTTTCTAAAAATTTAGTGCGATGCTACATCCACGGTTCTTGATGGATCGCATTGAAACGGCATAGAATGATGTATTTTTTAATGGTGATTATTGAAATCGGATGCGCATAAAATGTAAATGAACTTCGCGGAAATTATGACAATTTTACTGTATTTTGCACCCTAATATGCAGCAGATGCTACATCGTGGCCTCCAAATAGAATTTGACATACTGTACATCAAATAAGAGGGATTTATTCGCTGTGTTGGAAAATCGGATGCGCATCATGTCATTTTCATAATTACGCGGTTTATATGCATCTCAAATGTTGTAATATTCAATATAACATTATTTTAACGTTATGCCACCATTGGAATTCCTTGTGATTTAATATAAGGTTCTAATAATATTATCCAATAGGAAAACTATAAGCGAAAAATTTGTTACAACGGAACATCATCATTATTGCGTGAAATTTTCACGAAAATGCCGAAGAACTCAAACATTTTTTCTCCAACTTTTCCTATAAAACCATAAAAAATAAAATTAGAATAATATGATTTTAATTTTTTCCTAATATATTCTTCGTATTTTTGCAAATAACATGAATACTATAGCTCCGACCTTCACAACTTAGGTTTCATTTTATTCCTCAAAATGTCTGGATGCTGTTATAATTTTTTTATATATTTTTCGTAAGTATGAGCGCTATTATTTCAAAAATATGTTTGTAAATACGTGAAATTATTTAACAAATTTGATTTTTCGCGAATCCATTGAGACTTTGCGATTATTTTTTGCATCATTGCAAAGGTTACGAATTCAGTTAACGATAATAGGATATAACAGCAAACTATATTAAGCCGCGATTTTTTTAGAATTTTTTCTAATTATCATAATTAAAACTGTCATATCTTTTGCGCGCAACGATCAAAGTTACTAACGAAAACAGATTTGGAATGCAGATTTTTTTCTTAATCTGTGTACCAAAAATCATTGATGTAGTATCAAAAATTTTTTTTGATTTTTTTGAAATGGAAAAGACAATTTTAGACATTTTTCCTGATATATGTATGTATATTAAATCGGGTGGAAGTTTTAGTACATGAGAGATATAATTCTATCTTAAGTGAGTAATTTGATAGAGACATTTCTCTCTATGTTTGATATCTTCGAGTTAGTTCGTTTGTCCAATTTTTTAATAGATACTGAAAAACAAACTCTTAATTTTCAACATCGCCATGTACCTTGAAATAGAGGAACCCTTGCGCATTTCTTCCACCATCTAACATTTGATATTGCGTGAACATCTGGCAGCAAAAATGGATTTTTCTCGTTAGATCTAGCACAATTTGACAATCGCTCAAAAAAGGCCCTTGTCTATTTGTGCAAAGAAATTGTGAATAAATACGATCGCGGTGCTTCAAACGACGTTTATAAGATCGTCAGAGACGACGAATCTTAAATCTATGCGTATGAGCCCGAAACAAAACAGCAATCGACCGTGTGGGCCTTCGAAGGCGAGAAAAAACCAACAAAAGTTGTTCATTGAAGAAGCACTTCGGAGCAAATGGTTCTTCGGCAACCCTGACCATGCTGCGAAAATACGGCTTGAGCAATGTAGTACGGTTAATTCTGAGTGGTACATTGGAATTTGTTTGCCTTAAGTCTTCGGAGAAATTCATAAAAAACGAACAAGGGAAGACGACTCATTGGACAAAAATTGGAATTGATGGGTCATCCGCAGTACAGACAATCACTTCTTTTTATTCGCACACATCAAGCAAAAAGGCTTGGTCAACGATTTTCTTCCCAGAAAATGCTGTTGAAGCGGTCAAAGACCATGTTTTTGAGGTTTCTTATTCGGAGTGGAAAAAGTGCTTCAACAATGGGTTTGAGCGCATGAAAAAGTGTATAATTCATGCTGGAGACTACTTAAGAAAACAATAAAACTACATATTTTGTTAATAAATGTTCGTGTTTTCATTGTGAAATCGAATGGAAACTATTGCTATATCCGAATCGACACATAGATCTCCGAACTCTGTCATAAATCAATATAAAGGGATTCTCTATATACTATTTAATTCCAAAGGTTTTTGTCGGGAAAATTTCCATCTTTCAGAAAATCTTGACACATTTGCCTATATTCATCCTTCACCCAAATTATAGACCTTTCCTCCCCCGGAAAGACATGTAAGCCTAACGTAATTTACTTCCGGAACTTTTGAGCGGGGGTTGGAACTCTTGCACCAACAACAAATAGTTATAAATCATTCAATTTATTAGATTTTAGTTGAAAAATAATTAAATGTATTTTTTAAATTTTATAACGTGCCTTTTATGTGTCCATACCCAGCAAAAATACTCATTACAAATTGGCCTACTTTCTCATTATTTCAACACGGGCATGTCATAGGGAGTAAGTACTTATTTTTTGGCCACTAAAAAGTAGATAAATAAGTAGTTACTCCCTGGTTACTTCAAGTCGTAACTACTTATTTAAGTACTTTTTTATTTACTTTTCAGTGCCAAAAAATAAGTACTTACTCCCTATGACATGCCCGTGTTAAAATAATGAGAAAGTATGCCAATTTGTAATGAGTATTTTTGCTGGGTAGCTGTACATATGGGAGCCAGATCTGAAACTATTTCAACATTTCATTGACAAATTTATTTCCAGACCAATATAATTTGGTAAACTCATTTCTTAACCAAATGCCGTTACAAATAGCGCGTTTGGTGCATCAAGTACATGAGATCAACCGAAAATATATACCTAGATCTGAACCGCTTTCAATATAAGTTAGAAAATTTATTTCCTTACCAAATACCGGACAAATTTCAAATTTGGATTTTGTATCTGTAACGGTTCCATAGATGTTCGCATATAAAATCTAAATTTTTCGGATATACCTCCGATTCTGATGCTATGTATATCTCTAGATCAATGCAGAATTTCAAAAATGTATATGGCCTATTTTATTTCATGCGATGCTGCTGTCCATATATTTTAAACAAATAAACGTATACATATTTTTATATTTTCTTAAAATAGATTAATTTAGTCGGCTTTATACTGGCAAGTATTGAAAATGGGAATATATTAGTTTACCTAGAAGTTTGCGCTGTTTGTAGAAAGAATTAATTGTAAATAATATCCAATTTCTTTTAATTGATTTTGTTTTTCGGGTAAAACCAGTAAATTGCCGAAATTTCTCATTGTAATTTCTTATTTAATGTTAACTGATTAATAAGAGCATTGTAAAATTAACATTCCAACAGAGAAGAAACTGGGATGCTATAGACATTTAAACATCTTTCACAAATAAAGCCTAAATGTCGGACGAAAATTGCCACAATTCTCTCTGATTAATTATGCTGTCTAAAAAGATAGAAAAGATAAATTACGTCGGGCTCAGCAGCTTTAATGAGTAACTGAAACGTAATTGCTTTTTATCGAACTGTGTCTATTTACTTTAGCCTATCTACTTAGAAAATGAATGTTTGTTTGTTGTTTCAACAACTTTTTACATTCTGTTTCAAATCCTCAGATCAAAGGAGTTTCTTATTCGATTTTCGTTTGATGAAAGAAAAAATCTTTAACGTGATATGACATGAAATTCCCAAGTGATAGAAAAAAAAAAATTTTTATTTGTAATTTGAGAAACACATACTTTATTATGTACAGAAAGAGATTCGAAGAAAATTTTCTCCCCAATAGATGGAAGCTCATAAAGTATTAATGCGTACCGGAGTATCGTTGAAAACATCGATTGGTACGGTATGGTAAGCCAGCGATGAATCGGGTATAGCAATTTCAAAGTTATTGGCTGTGTCCAAAGGCAATTCGTTTGAGATAAGGTGTACACATGTTTTATGGTTTCACATTTAAAATAAATCGAATAACAACAGCACTTTAATTGATAACAAAGCAAAATGAACAAATTTAACATAGACAAATATAAAGAAACATTACAAAATGTTGCTAAAATTTCCAATAGAAATGTACTAATTATACTAATATATAGGGCTTGGTTTTGTTCTTGGGTTAACAAAAATTAATTAAGTACTAATGCTGACACAATTTATATACGCTACATTAGATTTTTTGACAACAACATTTCATACCATGTATGCCTACGACACTATCACCAGCAGCCTAACATATTCATATTTTTATCATTATAGGCAATTAGGGATAACAAAAATTCGGTTTTTGAATATTGGAAGAAATAATAATAATGGAATAAATTAATAAAATGTTTTACATATTTCAATACTTAGAATCAACTTAAATATTTCTAATATCTTAATTCTACATTAAAGTGTCGGAATAGATCACAAATATAGTGACACTAAAAACCTACTTGTTATAAATTGAGAACTTATTCTACTATCGGTAAATTTCTTTTATACCTTCTACCATGAAATATTCTGAACTTATATGGAATAATTAGGTTTCTTTTTGTGGTGAAAGTACCAATGCCCACAACTGTGATGGAGATTTTTTAACGCTGAAAATTGGTCGATACCATTATATAGGGGTTGTAGCACAACTTGGCCTATGTCCACAATTTATGATGGAGCAGCTCTTAACCACTGGGAACTATAAATGCCAAATGACATTCAACCTTGCACGAAAATTTAGATAAAAACTTAAAAAACTGAAATTGGTGGTACCGTTTTACGGGGTCATACCAAAACGTGGTCCTACACTGAGTGCAGAGTAATAAACGTTTCTATAATAACGTTTCTGTAACAATTCAGCAAAACGTGCTATGGCGCAATTTGTATTTTTATATTGGAACATTATCCCATTAATAAAATTCAGTACGCATTTCGTCGGTGTTATGCTTAAGTGTTCCATACGCCATTTGCCTGATTCGAGAAAAACTCAAGTTAATGTTTAAGGCCATACATGATAAAAATGGTGCAATAATCCAATACTTTAAGAGCTCAGTTCTACTTAACTAAACTCATAGAATATGTCAGTAGTTTATTTTAGTCAGATATCTGTGATAGTCTAAAAGTTATGGCCAATTTTTATAAATGCTAAAAGTTGCTGAATTGTTTCCTGGAATCTTTTTTCATATTTTTGGCAGTTTGTGTCACATGGAACACGTTTTGTCACATTTCAACCTAAAAACTTTTTCTCAATCGTGTTCCACCTCCCTTATATGAAGTGCTACTGTGGAGTTGAAAAATAAGGACTTTAAATGAAACATTTATTTTTCTCATATAAATACAATAAGGACCATTTTGGTAGGTTTCCTTAACATTTATTTAAGGGATTGCCTCCACTTATCACTATTTTTTGTGGTAAAATCGGACAAACGGATTGATATCTTGCATTTCTAAGGTCACATATAATACCATTTTTTTCGTCGGTGTCCGCACTAGCTTCAAGTCGAATGAACGTTTTTGCGTATATTTTTGTGGACTTACATCAAAATTTTGTCTTTAAACTAGGGATTTTTTATTTAAACGATTGATAAAATTTCGTTTTCATATAACAATACAATATTCAAAAATATTTGGATTTAGAAACAATTATTCTTCAATTTTTAACCCAAGTCCTTTAAAACCATTTGTTCCATACGCTGCGTCAAATACATGAAATCTGGCGAAAATATATACGTTAGGGCGGCCCATAAAACGACAACATTTTTATAAGTACAGTATAATCTCGATAATCCGGACACCACATGTTTCGACTATGTCCGGATTACCGAGTAATAACAAAACCTTATTATTTTGTACGTTTAAATCATTAATAATGGACTTATCTTCTTCTATATATATAAAATTGAAATTTGTTTGTACGTTTGTTTGTTTGTTTGTGCCTTATAGACTCAAAAACCGCTGAACAGATCTTACTGAAATTTTTAGGGTACATTGCTACATGGCCTGGAATGAAAATATGCTATATCTTTTTTTGAAATTACGCGTTGATCTGGAGATAAGGAATCAAAACCGGAGGTACCTCCAAAAAATTTTGATTTTGTATGCAAATATCTTTGGAACTATTACAGATACAAATTTTGTATGTGTGACGGAATTTGATGTAGAAATAAATTTGCCAAATTATATTCAAATCGGTTCAGATTTGGATATAGCTCCCACATACATATATTGTCGGCCGATCTCTTCTTTTATGTATCAAACATGCTATTTATGTCCAATTTCAATGAGATTTGGAATGTGTGACTGAACTTGGTCTGGAAATAAACGTGCCAAATTATATCAGACTTGGATATAGCTCCCATACGCATATATTTTCGGCCGACTTCCTTATTTTATGTACCAAACACGCTTTATATATATATAATTATGCATTCCATTATATTTTATCGTAGTCGGGGCAGCAAAGCGCGCCGGGTTCAGCTAGTACTATATAATAACCTGACATATGAGGTAAACAAATTCATATTAAGCAAATATTATGGGTTGCGACCATTTTAAGACCGGAAGCAGCTTCCAAATTTACGTCTTATATTCCTCCAGAGTAATTAAGGTGACGAAATAGTCCTACAACCTGATTTTTGTTCTACTGTAAAAAGCGTATAAGTAACATTTTTAATGACTAGCGTGCCTAGTTGCTCGGAAATTAGACATCTAAAAGGAAACAACTGACCATTGTCATAAAAAGACTCGTTTGCTTAGTATAGCTATAGAAGCTGCTGATATAGAAGAAAATCATATTTCTATGACAACAATGGGTCTCAATATGTACAGAAATAATAATGAAGACCATATTAATGCCGATTGCGACACTTTAACTATGAATTAACCCATTTTTGGGGTATGGAAACAATGTTCCCGATCTTTTTTTCTATTCCATTGTTCATTGTGAAGATTTTTATGAAGCAGAGTGGCAAAATCAATAACATGTGAAAATCACTTCTTATTTCACTCCTAAATAAAAATTCAATTACTTATCATTCATATACACACGTTTGTTAACCATTTTGACTTGGTTTCTCTATAACGAATTTTCTACCTAACGTAGTAATTCTGCGGTAGGGACGTTCGACTGTACATTGATTGATTTTCCTTGTCCGTGGGACATGAGCCTCTTATGACTCGCGATACAACTTCAGAATTCAAATGCACTCATCTCATTATATGGAATATTTATCGATTTCTATGAACATCACTAAATGACTTCATCTCGTCGACGAAATCAATAAGAAACATTGTTTTATATAGATGTTATAGCTTACGAATAGGACAAAATGCAATTTAAATATTTTGGTTCCATAATTACGAGAATGCAATAAAACAATCCTTAGTTATCGGTGAATTTCAATGTCAAAGAAAGAAAATGAAAGGGGCCATACCACTTTGTTTTAAATTTATTGAAATTCTTATATTAGGAATCTACTCGTTTCCTCGTTTAGCTATAAATCCCAATGAAAACTAACCTATTGATCGCAACGCTTTAAATGATTTAAACAGTTAAAATATCCTTGAAATACATTACATGCCCCCATGGGACTTTCTCACTAATTGGAAGGCTAATAAACTAGTTCCTTTAGAGGAAAGGACCAACTACAAAAATGTACCTCAGATCCCAATAAACACCTTTCTCGAACATATGAACTCTGTATAGACGGTTCTTAACGGTCAAAATAACAAAGCAAATGAGATTTTTATCCTGTTTTCTCTGGTTCTGATCTCTGATCCACAGATACTAAACCGTTCAATATTCAAGAAAACAACCAACTGCAATAATGTAGCAAAGACATCAATGATTGTCGAGGTAAGAAAAATATGTGATGTCCGGATCACCGAGTCCGGATTACCGCGTTGTCCGGATTAACGGGTGTCCGGATTATCGAGACTATACTGTATTATAAGTTGGTTTTGGCCAAAAAGTTTGTAACGCATCGAAATAATGGTCGTAGATCCATACAAATTTTGGGTGTGGATGAAGGTCCCGGAGAGGAAGAAGTCTATTGTTCGGAATGGGCAAAAAAACTTATTTGGGGAAAAAGTCAACATTTTATTTCAAAGAAAATATCTCCGCTTCTATATGTGTATATCAAAAGCAAAACTTGCTAATGCAAGTAATAAATATCACCTTTGCAACGATGTAACGTAGGTTGTCGTAGGTGGTCAAACAACGAAGATTTCTCAATAGCCGCTAATAGGACACATTTCATTTTTGCGATTTTAATAATAATGACACAATAATAATATCACAGCTTTGGTTGGGTACCTTCCAAAAGCAAAGTCTGACTATGAAAGTAGAAAATCCCATCTTTACAATGATGTAAAGCAGGATGCCAAATAACGGGGATATCGCAATAGTCGGTAATACATCCCATTTTTTTTGTAAACACGCTACACGTCGCAATTTTGATTTTGTGTGTTAATGGGGGTACCACGGAGGAAAAAACTTATTGATTTTGGTAATGGTCGGATATTATTCAGGGGTCGGAATGTGAAAAAAAAACTTATTTGGAGAAAAGAGCTATGTTTTATTTCAAAGAGAATATCTATCGAAAGCAAAACCTGGTAAGGAAAGTAGAAAATATCACCTTTACAACGATGTGAAGTAGGTTGTCATAGGTGGTCAAACAACAGAGATATCGCAATAGTCGGTAATGCATCCCTTTTTACATTTTTTGTGCAATCACACTACAGGTCGAAATTTTGGAGGTTGATGGGGTCTAACAGAGAAAGATGGTTGGCGTACATCCCACTTTTCCATTTTTTTATTTGAGTTGTACTGACGATGCACTTAAATGCGTTTCGACTAAATTGACCTGTATTAATTAAGACATTCAGAGCAAAATCGCTAAGCTATCCCTATTTTAATATTTTTAATTTTACCAGTCAAAAGCTTATGCACAGGGGTAGCGGTGTAGGGTATCACATAGCCGGCCCCGACCCGACTATAGCCTTGGTAATAAGAATTGCCAGAGCCGCATTCGATGTAGGAGACCATTTCTTTCTATTCTGTTTCATTTCATGAGCCCCAAATGTGAAATGTTCCATTTTGAGGGGTAAGTTTCTGTTTGCATTCGCTAAATAAATGGCGTATATTTATTTATCAATGTATATATGAAATAAATATTTAAAAAATGCAATGTTGTAAACGGAAGTGGTATTAGTTTTTAATTTCTTTATTGTTTGTATGTATGTTGAGTATAAATTCAATGTAACGCATTTTCAAAATAATGTTGTAAATTATAAGTTGTTTTCAAAATATTGATGTGTTTGTTTCAATATTAATTGTATAATTTTATTTATTTAAATACACGAAGTCCCCTGAAGATGTCGGCAAACACGAAACGTATATTAAAAATATAAAAAAATATATTCTACCTTTAATACCCAGCAAAATTTATTTGAAGTTGTTCCTTGTGAAGTAGTGATTGAATAGCTTTTTTTGAAGCAGTCCACGCAGAGTCATGAAAAATGCAGTCCGTTCTTCACATTTTGACAATGTCCGATTTGAATCCATTTCATAAAATTTTCACATTTTAAAAATTTCAAAATTTTGCAAAAAAAAACTTAAAAAGACAAAGAACATAATTTGTTTCTTGTTAATTATAATAACAGCAATATGTTTGCATCCATAAAAAATAATTTGTATACAAAAAATAATAAAAGTGATTTCGAACTACATCTTTGTTTGTAGCCAAAGAAGTAGTTGAATCATATGTTGTTGTGATTTATTCACTACAAAGAACTAATGCTAAATGTGTGCTTAAGAAGTAAATTAGACAGTATCCTCACTGCACCATGCCCTTGTAAAAATCATGACTTCTTTCACATAAAAAGATGTAGTCCGGAATCACTTGCACTCATGATTTAACTACTTCTTTGGCTACAAACATTTTGCTGGGTACATAAGTGTATCTTTATTCTGGAATATGGGGGCGTATGAGCACTATTCATATGTAATTTGAAAAAAATATACGTAACACTGTTCAACTTTCTTTAATATGAAAGTCTGGGCCTGGATTCTTGTTCTATGAAAATTTGATATGCAAAATGTTTTCTTTATAATTATTTTAATTGTAATGCCGTTTGGCAGATACCGTTAATTCAAATATAACGGTACAACCAACGAAATTTTAATTTTTTTTCTCTTATCTAGCTTGTTTTCTATCGCTCCATGTAAACTTTTTGGGAATTTGTAAAAAAAATATTTTACCATTTATGACACAAAATATTGGATTTGGACACACTGTGCTTTGGTACTCGGCGCTAAACAGTAGGTCCCATATCATTGAGGGGTGCATTCATTGATATGAGAGAAGTCTCCCTTGTCCCTTCTGGGATATTTGGGGTACAATTATTTTTATTATATTATTATTATTATATGTTATTGTTATTTTGTCTCGTAGAACAATTTGTGTGACACACTGGTCAACATTCGTATTGGTTGGTGATTTCATGCGATAATTTGGTTGGATGTCGCAAACTATTATGCAGTGTGTCACAAAAGAGCACAGCGGGATAGGGTTTTTCGCACATAGCATAAATAAAGTCATATTCTACATTTGAAGCGCTTCTGCATATATAAAAAATTAATGTGCCAGGAAGCAGATACTAATTATCGCCGAGAGAAAAAAAAGTAAAAATATCAAGATTTTACACTGTCATATTTTTAATTTTAAATAAATAAACGTTTGTTTTTCCTTTACGAAATTTTCTTTATATTATAAAAATTTCATTTCCATTGCCAAAATTTTATACTTAGTTCCGACATTAAAAGAACTTTAAAACTAAAACAGCACACACATTCCACAACATTATTCGAGAAGGACTGCCTCTCAATATTGCTGCTGTTTATTATGTTCACAATTGTACGTGAAGATGTCTTCCTGTCACGTTATTGCTTTTCAAACATTTCCTTGACATCTAAGCGACTTGAAAACATTTGGGGTCCTTAATCTTTAATGAACCACTTTACGACAACTCCAAACGCACGCGATAAACACCAAAAGGTGAAGTTGCCACAAAGTCACACAGAAACTCAAAAAGACAGTCGAACTGGTTTCTTTCTTGAGATTATTTTGCTTGTCCTAACCGGATAACTTTTAACAACTTTAGCAGACGACACGCTAAGTGCCAGATTTGCTGATTTTTGTGTTTTTATTTTGAATTGAATGAAAATTTAATTTATTTGAATTTGTGTTCTATTTCGGTCTTTGAAGTAGACGTGCTTTTCCACTGTTTATGGACGGCCGCAATGGTTTGTCGAGAATTTGTTGCCACAAAATGAATATTATTTATCTGATGTAGGTTGACATTAAGTGTATACGGCTCGTAAAGATATCAAAGTGTACTGCACGCATACACAGTGAAGTGAACAGTACTACAAATACAAACTAAGTGTGTTCCAAATGAAACAACAACAAGTCACACGTTTTATATTTTACACAAATTCTGATTGTAGATCAGTGACGTATACAATTTATGTGCTCGCATTCACATACACACAACTACACGTATGTTCCCCAAAGAAACACATGTCCTATCGCATTTGTACAAAAATGAAATGCTTGTAAACACACGTATACATGATATGAGTGTATATTGCTATCGTGTAATATATCTACAGACTCACACACATACAATTGCTTGTACTGTGTATGCTGCTACGCAATGATATCCCCAAAGACATTGATGTAGAGGTACTCGTCCTTAACTTAAAAGGTCTTGTTAAAAGTGCAGATTTAAGAGTAAATTAACATATCTCAATACCAATCTGGTGGTACAAGTGATTCTCATGTTATTGTAAACACAACATAACACAATATCATAAGACCTCCTCCCCCCCGTTTCACTTCCGCTCCATGGCACACAACTTGTCAAGGGAAACACACCGCCCAATACTAAAAGCACATCACTGTATACACCACACACAGATCAATATGTGTCATGCACACATATATTATTTACCCATTAATATAAATATTTATGTGCACAAAGTCTATTTGGGTGTAGGTTATATTCTAACTACCCAACAAACTAAGTGCTGATTATTTTGTAAATATCTTCCGGTTTGTTTTTTCTGAATACTTTTGAAGTGAGTAAATGCAATGGTAACTTGGATGATAGGCTGAGAATATTATTATAATATAATAATATAATTTCTAACCGATGTTTTGAGCTTTTTATACCTTCCATCATATAAGGGGGTATATGGTTAAATGCATTATAATCAAGGAAGATGTTACACGCGTAGACAGAATACATATATATTCTGTCCAAGGGTAGAAGTTTCCATGGACATAATTCCTAAAATTAATTTGAAGTTATGCCCATTGGGAGTTATGTCACGGCACCTATATAATAATCTTCGTCCTTAAGTTTATCACAACACGCAGATATAAAGTATTTTTATTGTTTTGATAACATTTACCTACCGTATTTGATGTAATTTTGAATTTTGCGTTTCCAGATGTTAGAAAGCATTTCTACGTAAGTCCAAGTTTTGGTATGGGCCAAGTATAAAACAACACGTCGATTTAAAGTATTTCAAAGGTCTTGACCACCATTTCGGTGGGTAAATGGTTATAACTTTGGATTTTGTATTTCCAGAGGCTAGAAAACACTAAGAAAAACCATCTGATACCATATACCACTATACCCGGTCACTAGTTTCCCCAGAATTTTTTATATGATTGCAACATATTTTACCGTCAGCTCATACATACATAATTTGACTATTTATATCATACCATAGATATATCGCATACACACAAGGTCATTACAGTAAACTTAAGACGTTTTACTTTATTTTATAATGGACAGACGGGCCGTTTGGATATAAATACATTCATGTTTTTTCAAGAAATTATTATATGCATTACGGAAAAATATCAGCGTATAGACCAATAAAAATCGACCAATATTTCTAGGTATTACATTAGGGAACAATTGTCTATCATGATTGCGACATTTTATAGTATGGAAGGTATATGTAGTTATTTACAAACAAACCAAAACACTAATCACGGTGTGCCTTAACAAATTTAAATGGAAGGTGCTTACACCTCGGAAGTTTTTGCTGATTCTGAAACTACAATGCTCATAGATGAGAAATATCAAGAAACAAAAAAATCGCCGGAGGGATTTTAAAATAAATCGCGATTTCAGTTCACATTTTTAGGGGTTCTTTAGGTTTTCACGATTTAGCTTGGAAACCGCGAGATCTATGTAAATCTGTCTAAAGAAAATGTTGTAGCAGAGAAAATTCTCCACAAGATTGGCCTTTATGATATTTTCGTAGGTTTTACCGTTTTTGAGATATAGAATTTCAAATTGAGACAATACACTGACTGTATCGCCGTTTTCGACCCGGTAACGTTACCTATGGATTGAAATTATGAAATTTTGCTTACACGGGGGATATCTATGAACTTCGACAGTAGTTCGTTATCTTACCTATGCATTGATGTAATTCGCACCAAAGGACGGATCAGGAGTTTGTTTTCAAGTTTGGTTTTCGTAATTTTCCGGAATATGTCTTCCAGAAATTAAAATATGGACCAAAATAAAAATTTATTACATTTGAAACATTTTCCCAGGAATAACAATATAGTCATTATATTAAAAATTTTACCAATTTTCACACAAAAGTGTTGGTGAATTTAACCCAGTAATCATCGTGTTTAATTGCAAGGTTCATCGTTATCGTAAACCCAAACCTTACTTAAAATTTCGCGCCGATCAGGCTACCATACAAAATTTTGTGACGATTGTTCCATAATTGCGTCCTGTAGTGTGATTACATTTTTTTATGGACGGACATACATGTGGGGTCTACGACGAATATTTCGCGATGTTATATGAATTTTTCGAAAAAAATAACTTATAATACCCTTTACACATTGTGGTATAGAACACATATATCACTACCAACCAATTTGAGATATTTTGAAGTTGGAATTTATGGTTATCAGTTGGTAAAAACTTCATCATCAAAATGTGAATATAGGCCCGTACGTTTTCAGCTAACGTGAATTTTTAGCTATATATTTATGACCATTACGCTGAGGGCATATTTAAATTTGGCTCCGATTGGCCAGATACGAGATCTGATCAAAAAATTCTTAATTTATTTTAAATTTTGGGAAAAGGAAAAAATCAGCGGAGGCCAAATCCGGTGAATGCGGTAGTTGATAACATTATAATGGTTTTGTTTTTGGGGTGAAGCATCATAGTGAAAATCCATTATTGGCTTTTCCACACTTCTGTGCGTTTCTAGCGAAATTAAAACGCAAAATTATGAATGAAAAGTTCAAATAAAAGTTTACTCGAATCGAAATTATAAGCAATTTAATTTTACCGATTTTCGTCAGCAACACAAAATATTGGTTTGAGAGTCGGACTACAGACCAGAGGTCCGCAAAATGCCACTCGCTTTTAATGCATATTCGCGATTTCGTGCTTTTTTCATTGCTTGCTATTGCCATCTCTGTTTAATGCTATTGCTTGCTTTGCCTTTACTTTCATGAGTGTGTGCCAATTGCACACACACAACACACTACAAGAGCTCGTTGCCTTCTTTTTTGCACGCTGCCTTCGAAAAAGCACATTGCATTACAAAAAACAGTAGATATTTCTGGTCAAATTTACATGTTAATAAACATAAAAAAATTAATGTTGAGACAATAAAAACAATTACTAGTTTAGTTTATCCTATTATTAAAGAAACTCAAAGAAAAAGCGAAATTTGGCAAATGTATTCATTTATTCAAACAGAAGATGGTACGATACTGTGTAGTGGTATGCAGTATTGTCCATACTGCATTTACGAATCGTGTGAATACAAATGTAAAAGCAAGCAAGCATGCACTAAAGCAGTGAATCATTTTTTGGGGTGAATCTGCTTTTTGCACATTCATATTTTTATATGCAAGGCACTGCACTATTCGCTTTTGGGAAAAGGCAATAGAGTGTGCCTTTTATATGCATTTTGCGGACCTCTGCTACAGACCTTGTATGCGTATTGGTGCTATAACAAAATCTGAACCGAAATATTTATATGATTCGTTTTTTGATGATTGATGATGATGATGATTCGTTTTTTCCCAACAGTGATCTGGTAAAATGTTTTGGTCGATTGGACAGTACATTTCGACACCTCCAAATAATAGTATGCTAAGTCTAAAAAGTGAGTTTTGCAGGAGAAGCTCTCAAAGTGTGGTTTTTTTTTTTTAACTTCAGTACTATGCTAAGTCAATATTTGTTTATAACTTCTGTTCGGATTGACCGATCATTACAAAAATTTGACAGAATTTAAATTAAAGGACGTTCGACACCTCCAAATAATAGTTTGCTAGTTCTGAACAGTGAGTTTTGCAGGACAAGCTCTAAAAGTTTGGAAATTTCTTTGACCTTCAGTACTATGCTAAGTAAATATTTGTTTATAACTTCTCTTCGGATTGTCCGATTATTACCAAAATTTGACAGAATTTAAGTTAAAGGACTTTAAATATAAAAATGTAAAGAACTTGAAAACATGCTAAGTCGACTTAGCATACTATTGTTTGGAGGCGTCGATTTGTCCAGTAAATCGATTTCGTGAAAATTCGATAAATATCGATCGGGGGGTACGTGTTAACGTTAACCGATCGCTATACAATTTCATATTTGGTTTGACTGAAACGTAAAATGTACGATTCTACAAACAGTATGCGTAAAAAATTAAGAAGTTGAATGAATTAAGACAGCCTTGTCTAGTATAACACTTGATTACATATAGAAATTATACAATTCCTTGTCATACAGTATACTGAGCGAGAATTGATTTATCTATACTCTTTGGTATTTCCTTTTATTAAATTAAACAGTTTCGATTCAAACGCAAAATTTTGGTATCAGCACATGTGCTTTTTAAAGAAAATATGTATCAACAACCTGCTCTGATTTCTTAAAGTTCCAAAAATTTTCAAATTCTCATCTAAAGAATCGGAGGCTTCTTTTACACCTACATACATACATATGTAATTCAAATAAACATGCTTCTGTCTTCGGCTTAACCCATTTTATGGTCATTCAAGTAATGATGAAATTAAATACTATTTTAAAATTTATTTGAGATTTAGATGGGAATCAGTTGAGTTTTCATGATGAAGTTAGCGTTAACTAGAAGGATATTTTGCGTAGAATTAGCGACACAATTCCGGTGGCTAATGAGTACAAAAGTAGGAAGATTTTCATATTCTAGACCAGTTGTAGATATGTGTAGGCTATCGGGAACTGGATAATTTGCTGCTTGAATTGTAGGCGATGATTCGATATTGTTGTTGGCAATCGGATGTACTTTATCGGTAACTCGTTGTTTGATATAATCGAGAACTCGGCGATGTAGACAGAAACTCAAGCTACCAGCGACACAAGGTGAATGCGAATTATTACTTTTAAATTATTTTGACTATTGAACGTACTTACAGCGTCATGAAGTAACTCAATATTTTATTATATCAATATTATATGTATAATAGAACCGCGTAATGCCAATATTCCTGTTGTACCTATGATTTTGTTTTTGTAAGGTTACATGGGTTTGTGTAGCGAAGAAATTAAAAAAATCTGGAATTTTAATTGAATTACTATGTTTTCTGCACATTATACGCTAACTGTGTTTGTGTATAATTTGTGGCTTATATATATGATCCATTTACACATATTTGTATCATATGTATCTTCTCAGTAGCCACTATTTGTTTGGAGGTGTTACATGTATTTAGTTATCTTATGTAAATGTTTATGTATTTACAATTACAATGACGGATTCTTCATTCACCAAACCATACCATATTGTGGGTAACGCTATTTATTGTAATGTTTGGGGTTGTACGAATATGGCCGGCACTCGTTAACATCCGTTTACATCATTTGAATGTGAACATTAGTTCGCCGTCACTGGCAATATCATTAACGACGTATACGTCGTCCTGGTGTTTTATTAATCTCAGCCATATAACAAATTGCGTATAATTGAATTGAATATTTATTAGACACGTTTTTGTCTCATTATACGAGTCTTCAGTCATACTGGAAGCAAGATATCCAACCAACCACAGCCGACAAGTCATTTTGGGTTTACTTCGCTTGCCGGAGCATAAAACACGACATTTCTACCCATCTTTTCTCGTCTAATGAAATCCGTGCATGTGAGTCCTTGTAAGATATAAGCCACATGAGTAGTACCTACCGCACACATTACCCCCTACTCAGAATCTTCAACGAACATAAGCGGGCGTTTCACTTGGGCCAGACATGAATTAATGTTGTGAAAACATTAAAATCATGTATGCGTAAAGAAGAAAACGCATAAAATGCATTAATAGCAGTTACTTTACCATGTCGGCATAATATATGACAACAATAAAACTTAATGATGCTACCCGAAAAAACAGCGGCTATAACAACCACAGCAATGACAAACTGTGGCAATGGTAGATGATGTAAGTGCTCGTCGACACATGTGTGTGGTAGTAATTTCTTGTTTCCTTCGTTGTTCAAGACAAAGTTGCTCAAATCACGAATTATTATTAATTTTTTGTGTTGAATCAAACTATTAAGCCAATTTGTTTTTGCAAAGATTAAAAGTGGATGACTATGTGTGTATTGTGGAAATATAAATGGAAATTTTACTGCTGGAAGTATACGTATACTTATTTATATGACGGTACGTAGAAATTAGAACTTTTTACATATTTCCAATTTTGATTATACATATGTATTGAATATTGAAAATTTAGAAGATTTTTCATCTTAACGTTTTAAGATAAGTGTTTATACTTATTTAAAATCAAAAGCGATGAGTATTAGGGGCTAAAATAACACCATCACAGTTGCTACAATACAAAAAATTGAAATTTTGAAAGAAATATCAATTTAAAATTGAATATATTACGAATAAAAATAGGTAAAAAAACTTTTTAAATTAAACGGTTTTATGTTAAACATACAATGCAATGTTTAAGATAAATGTACTAAGAACCAAAAAAAAAAAAAATAAAATAGTTACAGTCGTGGGAATTATAAACATATGCATAGACTAGACTAAAATAAAACCGTGGGGCACGTCAATTGTCTACAAATTATCGACTTAATGTGCGATAGAAGAATCGTTTAATTCGTCGTTAGGCAGTTGGCCCGCAGACGGTGAGGAAATTACTTACTATTTTCTTGCTCATGGAAATTCCAATAGTTATACACTCCATGTAAATAAAAGAGATGTTTCAACTAGTTTATCGTTGGACATTCACGCTGCTGCCTGGCGAGGAAGCGCTTCACTGCTCGTAGTTTGTCTTTAATCGACAAAGTACTACTCGCTCACCACTATGAAACCCTAAAACTCGCTTATAATCGAGCTTGCTAGCTTGTTTCCACATTCTAGCCCTACTTATCACACGTCCATCGTTGTCGGTTGAACAACTGCCTAATTATAGTGTAACATTACAAAACAAACATTTTAATCAACGATTGTAGACAATTGACGTGCCCCACGGTTTTATTTTAGTCTAGTCTATGCATATGTTTATAATTCCCACGACTGTATCTATTTTATTATTTTTTGGTTTTTAGTACATTTATCTTAAACATTGCAATGTATGTTTAACATAAAACCGTTTAACTTAAAAAGTTTTTTTTACCTATTTTTATTTTCTAGTTTTTAGTTTTTATTTCGCATTCTGTTTAATTCATTTAGTGCTTCATTATTGCAAGGTTTCTTGCCCGTTAGTTTATTGCAGTCCAACTCCTCTATACGTAGTCCCTGCAAAGATCTTACTCTACTAAGAGCCACGTAGGCTTGACCTTCTTCAAACAGTTTCGCACCTAAGTATACGACTGCGTGATCCACAGTGCTGGCCTGCATTTTATGTATTGTAGAAGCCCATGATAGTATTAAAGGCAACACAAATCTGTGTGTATCGCTCCAGTTGTTTTGTTAACCTGGCTTCGTATTCTTCAGGCGTTTCTGACGGTATCATCTGTGTGTATCGCTCACGTTGCTTTGTTAACCTGGCTTCGTATTCTTCAGGCGTTTTTGACGCCGTCATTTGTGTATATCGCTGACGTTGCTTTTTTAACCTGGCCTCATATTGCTCAGGTGTTTTTGACGCTAATTGTTTCCCGTCGTTTCTGTAATCGACTATTTCTATCACCCTTACTTTCTTTTAGCTCGTTTTGCTTTATACTTTTCTTTCGCTTTTTGAAGCCTTCGTTTACGTTGTGTTGCAGTTTCTGTTTTATTTGTGTTTGTATTTTTTATATATAATTTTTACCATTTTGTTCCCACGAGTAATGGACATTTAAACGTCGACCCCCCAGAGGTCCAATAAAGGGGCAAGGCTATGTACAAACAAGATGCGCCTGAGTCTTGAGGGGAAAACGCTAACGACATATCATATTATAAAAAATCTTGACTTGGATGGTGGATTCAGGCTGGATTAATCAGATACCTAAATTACAGATTCAATTTCTAAATTTAAATCTTAATTATACGCCATTTAGTGGCTGCGCCCATCTTAAATATTGAGGTTGTATAGTGCACTGTATTCTTCTTGTCAAGCCCTTTTATTTGATACCCATATTGGTGGGATTGATAAAAATTTTTATCAGCCCTTTGGTAGCGGCGGCCATCTTAGATTTCAATTTTGCATAGTAAATTGTATTCTACTTGTAGAGACCTTTCATTTGATACCCATGTTGATGGGATTAATAAAACCTAAGTTATCCGCCATTTTGTAGAGGCCGCCATCTTGGATTTCAATTTTTATAGTATATTGTATTCTGCTTGTTGAACCCTTTCATTTGATACCCATATTGATGGGATTGATAAAACCTACGTCATCCGCCATTTTGTAGCGGCCGCCATCTTGGATTTCAATTTTTTATAGTATATTGTATTCTGCTTGTTGAGCCCTTTCATTTGATACCCATATTGATGGGATTGATAAAACCTACGTCATCCGCCATTTTGTAGCGGCCGCCATCTTGGATTTCAATTTTTTATAGTATATTGTATTCTGCTTGTTGAACCCTTTCATTTGATACCCATATTGATGGGATTGATAAAACCTACGTTATCCGCCATTTTGTAGCGGCCGCCATCTTGGATTTCAATTTTTATAGTATATTGTATTCTGCTTGTTGAGCCCTTTCATTTGATACCCATATTGATGGGATTGATAAAACCTACGTCATCCGCCATTTTGTAGCGGCCGCCATCTTGGATTTCAATTTTTTATAGTATATTGTATTCTGCTTGTTGAGCACTTTTATTTGATACCCATATTGATGGGATTGATAAAACCCTACGTTATCCGCCATTTTGTAGCGGCCGCCATCTTGGATTTCAATTTTTTATAGTATATTGTATTCTGCTTGTTGAGCCCTTTCATTTGATACCCATATTGTTGGGATTGATAAAACCTACGTTATCCGCCATTTTGTAGCGGCGGCCATCTTGAATTTATAATGATAATAATAAAACATAAACATAATTGTATTGTCACCAAAATCCAAAGTGTATACAAAATTTCAGATAAATCGGTTGACAGGAAGAGGGTCAAATTTGAATTACTAAATTTGACCCAAGAATAAATAAAACAAACGGGGTGAGCTAAATAAAACCATTTAAAAATGTCTAAAATTGCTTTTTTCCATTTAAAAAAAAATTTCAAAAATAATTTTGATACCACATCTATGATTTTTTTGTACATAGATCAAGAACAAAAAATCGTCATTCCAAATCTGTTTTTGTAACTAACTTTTGAAAATATAGGCGTTTTAATTTAAAATAATTAGAAAAAATTCTAAAAAATCGATGTTTAATATAATAAGCTGCTTCCGCTCAAATTATTATATTATTATGAAGAAACCTATCGGTGAATCGGGCTAAACAGTTTATTTTACTGAAGTGTGTTCAAAAGTTATGGTATAGTACAACTGTTCGCGAGTTACAATACCCCATATCTCAGTTTCAACATAAGTTAATTTTTAACAAAAAGGTCGATATGTTAATTTTTTAAAAAATAAACTACTTTAAACACAATTAGTTAACGATATAATTTTGCACAGGATTTGAGAAAAAATTAAATAAATAGACGTAAGAAACGAAATAACTACAATTAAGAGAGAACCCCGCTAAAGTGGGAATAAATTCCATATGACGACTCACTAAGTTTATATTAGAGTAGTAGTCTAAAGTTTATTATCGTAATAATGGCTTTATATCAATCTGTTAGAAAAATGTTTTCAATCATGCTATGCCAAGTAAATCAATATAGTGGACTTTATAAGGGTTATCAGTTACTGTACTTTTTACTTTTATAAATATGTTGCCTTACCCGGCGTTTACAAATGCCAGTATTGGCAAGGCAATAGCAAAGTTACAAACCATTTTCACCACTACATTCATACTTTTCTCTATACATATTTAAAAATTTATAAATGTATTTGTGAAAAAGGTTTGCATTTTTGCTATTGTCTTGCCAATACTGGCATTTGTAAACGCCGGGTAAGGCAACCTATTTATAAAAGTAAAAAAAATTAAAGTTGAATTCTTCCGTTTATTGAGTCGTATATGTTTTTAATTTTTCATTGCTATGGAACAGATCTACGCTTTCTGTACCGTTAAACCCGCTGCAATAACTAAATACATACTGCGAAAGTCTTAGAAGTGTCTGAAGGTTGTTAAACTATGTGACTATTTGTTTCATCTTCTTGAACCTATTAATATGAATTAATCAACTTGTAGCGATACGTGCTGACGGACTAGAAAATACCTATGTCGGCGATGAATTGACATGAACTTATACCTACTCCACAATAGCCCAATAAATTACTTCTTTCTTCGCTAAAATATTGTCACGAATGTAACTGGCCCATTAAGTTAATGTAGATGAATTTCTGTTAATTTAAGAATTTGAATTGTAGCGTAAATTTTTAATAAACATTTGGTTTATTTGTGTCAGTTTTACAACAACAACTACTGTAGGTAGTTTACTGCAATCATGCAATTATCGCTTAGTATTAATTTACACTGTTTAATTAGCTATTTTTTGACTATTCAGCTATGGTTCTACATTGTGACGTCATTCATTGTAACTCTGTACTCACTCTTATTTATTACCTCTTCCAATTTGTTGTTTACATACATACGTCTGTTTGTATAAGCGTATGTGTATTAGCGAATCGACTAAATATGGGCGAGCGAGTATAAATATGGGAGAGTAGCATGAGGTGAGTGAGTAGTAATTCAGACCGCGAATTAAAACCGCAAATAAAGAGTAGCCTGAATAGAGTATAAAGCTTTGTGCTTACTAGAGTAATAAACTAAAGTCTTGTGTGAATATCGTTAATAAAGCATTGTAGAATCCTAATCTAAACGAAACCTCGTTTCATTTGTTACGAATAGTATTGCGGAATAAAACAGCGTATACGCGGTATTAAACTAACCCTAATTCCCGTAACAATACCTTATAGTGGTCGAATCATGTTTGTGAAGCCAAATTCATTGTATCTGGATTGTTATACCCTTATGAATTCGACATATCCCACATATGGATAAGAAGTGACTAGTGTCTCTGAAGAAACTGTATTATTGTAAGAAAGATACATGGTTTTATCCCCTTAAACAATAGCCTTATTATTTGAGGATACATCCTAATATACACTTGATATGTACAAATACTTGAACAATATTTGAACATAAATGTCTAAGATTGTGTATAAGTCGTTGTGACATATAGTGGGTATGCCCAATTGTCTTGACTGTTGTTCCCATACAAGTCGACTTTCTTCTACATCGAATAAGTTGGCAATTTATAACCACTATATTTTATTACGTTATGTTGTATTTGTAATTGTTATTGTTAAAAACTTTGTCTAGTTTCTTTCTTATATGCCCATCTTTTCAAAAATTCCAGTTTGTCGTATGTATGGAATGTACAAATACATGAGCAGGATGGACATGAAATATGATGTCATGTAAAGCAAGCTGAAAACACACAAAAACGAACAAAAATCATGTGCCATAATGTATGGTCGTTTTCTTGTCTTGTGCGGATGTAAACAAGTCGAATAAAAGGAATGCTTTGATGCTCGAGTTTACAGCAGCACTCACTCACACCCACATACTAACAACATACCTATCATGTTCATTTGCTTTGTCCTTTCAATGCATCCTCTATTGTAATGTACTTCCGTAAGTAAAACAAATACAAAGCACAATCAGGCTGAATAGATGAGGGAGACATTATGAAGTTGTTGTTGTTCTTTTCATTATTGACGACGGCAGTACTTATTGAACATTTGCAATGTACGAAGCTGTGGAAGAGATTTCAAGCGGCTTTCCTAGAATCTCATAAATTGTTGTCTGTATCTATTGTTGGAAAATTTCCTACGAGGTTTGTAAAGATCTATACAAATGTAATTTTCAAACAAAAAATAAAAACAGCATCACTGGCAGAAGTCTTTTTCAAAAGTAAACAAGTATTAAATCACCAAGTTCCACTTTTTATAAACATTTTTTTCCTTTCTACATGAAAAATAGAGATCTCATACTTATTTGTACATTAGGGCTTTACGCTACATATTATATGTAGCAAGTACGTAAAGGCTATAGTCGGGACAGGGCCGACTATGTGATACTCTACACAACTATCCCTGTGGATTAGTTTACACGGATTAACGTTTTTCGGGAGATTAAAAAATTATGATTATCTGAACCAAAATACAGTCGCACTATTGAAATTGAAAATTTCATAAATGTAGAACCAAAATACAGTCGCACTATTGAAATTGAAAATTTCATAAATGTACATCGATTATTTCAGAGCTATTTCCTATAAAAAATTCGAAGAAGTATTTAAAGATGAAAGTCCTCTGAAAACTATGACAACAGACTGAAAAGTTGCACGACATTTAAGTGGTCCACTTCGACTTCATCAAATGAATTTATGTGTGCGCTATAAATATAAAATTTTAGTACAATAAAATGACATCAACTGGACATGGGCAAAGTACCGTTATCAATAACACTGTGATACAAAAGTGGACAAAATTTTTTTGCAGGATTTCTGATGCACAAATTCAGTTTTGTGGGAGTCCATAGAAGACGAAAATACCTTTGGTTTCTTTGGGTCACTTCGGGTTTTGATTTTATAGCGGTAAATGTAGTGAAAAATGGGCTTTCTTGGATTTTCAAATTTAAACGGACATTACTTCTTTTTCCCACAACCGATTTGCACACACTGTTTTTCATTATAAAGGGGAGAGTAATGCCTTTCGAACAAGCCATAGATTTTTAAAATCGGTTAACAAATGGCTAAGTAATAGTGGTTTAAGTGTGACAAAAACGCATTAAGAAACGGTAACATGTTTTTCCTTGTGCTCTAGGCTGCGTAAACGACACCTAACGGTACAATTATTTACTGTTAACAAGTAGGAAATTTAGTTGGCTTTCCAAAATGGGAAAAACCAACGAAATCGGTTGAAAAATGAATGCGTTATGGCATTTTTTGTGTTTCAACTTTTTGGTTTTTTTCATATTTTCCTTTATAAAAGATGGGTATCTTAGCATGTATGATTCTAATTGTGATTATCCTGCCTAACAATTACGCACAAGGTATCAATCTATATATATAAAAGAGCTTAGTGATGAGTGAGTGAGTGAGTGAGTGAGTGAGTGAGTGACTGACTGACATATCATCGCCCAGACGAAACCGCTAAAGCTAGAAAGCTGAAATTTTGACTGTGGGTTGCTGTCGGTGTGTAGGGGTGAGATAAGGCTGGGTTTTTGGAAATTCGACCTAGAAGGGTACGAAAAGTACTAAAAGGTACTAAATATGGCACCCTTTGTATTAGGCAAACGGGAAGAGCTAGAATTCTCAAATTTGGCATGGGGGTGGGTAACTGATGGAGAGTTAGAAAGATGTACCAAAGGGTTTTTGGAAATTCAACCTCTAAGTGTACGAAAAGTACTAAAATTTAGTACCAGTTGTATATTTTGAACGGATATAGCTAGAATCATGGAATTTGGTATGGAAATCTATGTTGGGAAGTGGTGCTTCTAAAAGGAAATGGTTTGGAAAATTACTAATCATGTGTACGAAAAGTACTAAATGGTACTAAATTTAGTACAATTTGGATTTGAGTGAACGTATAGAGCTGGAAACCTGAAATTTGGAATTAAGATTACTGTTGAAGTGTAGGATTGAGATATGAGGGTGGTTTTGGAAATTAGTACTTATGTGTACGGAAAGTACTAAATGGTACTAAATTTGGTACAATAGGGATTTGGGTGAACGGACAGAGCTGGAATCCTGAAATTTGGAATTGAGATTACTGTTGGAGTGTAGGATTGGAGAAGTTTTGGAAATTCGTACTTATGTGTATGAAGAGTACTAAATGGAACTAAATTTTGTACAATGGAGATTTGGGTGAACGGATAGAGCTGGAATCTCGAAATTTGGAACTGAGATTACTGGTGGAGTTTAGTATTGTGGAAGTTTTGGAAATTCGTACATAGGGTACGAAAAATACTAAATAGTACTAAATTTGGTACAGTTTCGAGTTGATTCCTCAAATTTGGACTGAGGATCACTGATGAAGAGTAAGAAAGATGCACCAAAGGGTTTTTGGAAACTTGAGTGTAAGAAAAGTACTAAATGGTACTAAATTTAGTACAATTTGGATTTGGGTGAACGGATAGAGCTGGATTCCTGAAATTTTTCCAACAGTAAGTTGGAGTGTAGGATCGGGGAAGTTTTGGAAATTCTTACTTATGTGTATGAAAGGTACTAAATGGTACTAAATTCGGCACAATGGGGTGAACGGATATAGTTGGAATCTCGAAATTTGGAATTGAGATTAGTGGTGGGGTGTAGGATTGAGGTAGTTTTGAAAATTCGTACTTATGTCCGGCAGTAATCTTACTAAATGGTACTAAATTTAGTACAATTTGGATTTGGTTGAACGTATATATGTAGCTGGAAACCTGAAATTTGGAATTAAGATTACTGTGAAGTGTAGGACGGAGATATGAGGGTGGTTTTGGAAATTCGTACTTATGTGTTCGAAAAGTACTAAATTTGGTACAATAGGCATTTGAGTGCAGGAATCCTGAAATTTGAAATTGAGATTACTGTTGGAGCATAGGCTTGGGAAAAGTTTGGAAAGTCGTATTTATGTGTACGAAAAGTACTATATGGTACTAAATTTATTACAATATGGATTTGGGTGAACGGATAGAACTGGAATCCTGAATTTTAAGTATTTTAATTTTATTTATTTTAATTTAAAGTATGAATTTTAGTTAACGGATAGAGTTGCAATTAGGAATTAAGATTACTGTTGGAGTGTAGGATTAAGGTAGTTTTGGAAATTCGTACTTATGGATATGAAAAGTACCAAATGCTACTAAATGTGGTAGAATTTTGATTTGGGTGACGGATAGTGTTTGAGTCCTGAAATTTGTTGGAGTATAGGACTGCGGTAGTTATGGGTATGAAAAGTACTAAGTGGTACTACCTTTGGTACAATTTGGATTTGGGGGAACGGATAGAGCTGGAATCCTGGAATTTGGTCAGACTGCTGTTGGAGTATAGGATTGAGATGGAAGTAGTTTTTTAAATTCGTACTTATGGGTACGAAATACACCAAATGGTACAACTTGGATTTGAGTGCACGGATAGCGCTGGAATCCTGTTATTCGGAATTATGGTTACTGTTGAAGTGAAGGATTAAGGTAGTTTTGGAAAATCGAATTGTACAGAATTTGGTTCAGTTTGTTTTTGTGTAAAGGGGTTTTTGGAAAATCGTCGTAGAAAGGTACGAAAAGTACTAAAGGGTACTAAATATGGAAACCATTGTATTAGGCAAACGCGAAGAGCTAGAATTCTCAAATTTTGAACGAGTGGTCATTGATGAAGAGTTATAGAGATGAACCAAAGGGTTTTTGGAAATTCAACCGATAAGTGTACGAAAAGTACTAAAACTTACTAAATTTGGTACTGATTGTATATTTTGAACGGATATATCTGCAATCTTCAAATTTGGTATGGGAATCAAGGTTGGGAAGTGGCGTTGAAATAAGGAAATGGTTTTGGAAGTTCGTATTTATGAGCACGAGCAGTACTTAATTTGGAGTTGGGTACACGGATAGAGCTGGAATCCTAAAGTTTTGAATTAAGATTACTGTAGGGATGTAGGATTGAGATAGTTTTGGAAATTCGTACTTATGGGTACGAAAAGTACTAAATGGTACTAAATTTGGTACAATTTGGAGTTGGATGAACGGATAGAGCTGGAATTCTGAAATTTGGAACTAAGATTACTGCCGGACAGTAGAATTGATGTAGTTTTGGAAATTCGTACTTATGGGTACAGAAAGCACTAAATTTGGTACAATTTGAATTTTAGTAAACGGATAGTGTTTGAATTAGGAATTAACATTACTGTTGGAGTGTAGTATTGAGGACATTTTGAAAAGTCGTACGTATGGGTACGAGAAGTACTAAATGGTACTAAATATGGTACAATATGGATTTGGGTGAACGGGTAGAGCTGGAATCCTGAAATTTGGAATTAATAGTACTGTAAAAGTGTAGGATTAAGGTAGTTTGGGAAAGAAATGACACTAAATTTGATACAATTTTGATTCGGGTGAATGAATTAATAGAGCTGGAAAAACTTATGGTTGCGAAAAGTAATAAATGGTAGAAAATTTGGTACAATTTGTATGTAGGTAAACGGATAGCGGTGGAATACTGCAATTTGAAAGTATGATTATTGTAGCCCTGTTGCGTTGAGGAAATTTTAATTTGGTTTAACGGATAGAGTTTCACTCCTGAAATTTGGAAGTAAGATTACTGCTAAAGTGAAGGATTGTGGTAGTTTTGGAAAATCTTACTTATGGGTACGAAGAGTTCGACTTGATACTAAGTTTGGTACAATTTGGAATTGGACGAACGGATACAGCTGGAATCTTGAGATTTTGAATTACGATTACTGTAATTATTTTGTATTAATGTCCGTGTATGGCTGAGATATGTCGTCGAAATACGTACCATAAGTATACAAAAATTATTTAATGGTTCCCCATTTTTTTTTTGGGTGTAGGAACTGTGCTGGAATCTTTATTTTTTGGAGTTAGGGTGTGTTTTGGTGTGCAACGTTGATCTCGCTGTTAATGTGTAAGGGTGAGATACGGCTGATATTTTTGAAAATCGAACTTAAGGGGGTACGTATAGTACTAAGATAAAAATAAATATTGATTAAAATTGGTATTAGTGCAACCAAATTTTCAGTGTTTGCCATTTCCATTTCCATATTATATATTGTTTATTTGTTTTTTTTTATATCCTTTCCGCATACGAAGTAGCGGGCATTTTGCTAGTGTTGTATAAATGAAAATATGAAAAAAACCAAAAAGTTGAAACACAATAAATGCCATAACGCATACATTTTTCAACCGATTTCGTTGGTTTCTCCCATTTTGGAAAGCCAACTAAATTTCCTACTTGCTAACAGTAAATAATTGTACTGTTAGGTGTCATTTACGCAGCCTAGAGCACAAGGAAAAACATTTTACTGTTTTTAATGCGTTTTTGTCACACTTAAACCACTATTAATTAGCCATTTGTTAACCAATTTTAGAAATCTATGGCTTGTTCGAAAGGCATTACTCTCCCCTTTATAATGAAAAACAGTGTGTGCAAATCGGTTATGGAAAAAAGAAGTAATGTCCGTTTAAAGTTGAAAATCCAAGAAAGTCCATTTTTCACTACATTTACCGTTATAAAATGAAAAACCGAAGTGACCCAAAGAAACCAAAGGTATTTTCGTCTTCTGCGGACTCCCACAACACCGAATTTATGCATTAGAACCCCTGCAAATTTTCACTGTAGCACAGTGTAATTAAAAATTTAAATTTGATAAGAAAATATAAATTCTTAATATTTCATAGAGTATATCTTTTGATTGCAACCTATTGCCACCTTGGCTCTTGATTTCCGTTAATTGGGCATCTCTTCCGAAGCGAAATGTGTAAAAACATTCTGCCCATCCCTGCAACCTTCTGGGATATATCGGTTCAGATTTTATATATCGGTTCAGATTTTATATATTTTCCCGATTTTGCTACAACTCGTTCAATTTTGATCGAATAGCCTTCAAATTTAGTATGTGTTATTTTCTTAGGCCCCTGAATAGCTACACCGATTTTCACAAAAATGGGTTCAGATTTGGGATTAGCCCCCATATATCTTTCCCCGATGTCGCTATAACTCCTTCAATTTTAATCGAATAGCCTTCAAATTTAATATGTGATATTTTGTTACTCCCTGAGTAGTTTCACCGATTTTCGCAAAAATCGGTTCTGATATGGATATAGCCCCCATATATATCTTCCCCCGATTTTGCTATATGGGATGTTTCCTCAGACTCCTGTTCAGATTTACCGTTGACCTAGGTTGATGAATGTTTGCACAAGTACTTATGAGGGCACAGGAATGAAAAATATCAACTTTGGTCCATATCGGTTCAGGTTTAAATATGGCTTCCATAAAATACAAGAAATCGGTCGAAAATATGTATGGGAGCTATATCAAAATCTGTCAATCTAGAAAAATAAATTTTTCTAGTCCAAATTCTGTCAACATTTAACAAATATAGTCTGTCGAAAAAATATGAGTGAGCTATATCCAAATCTGAACCGATTTACACCAAAAGCAATAGCGTTCTTCCTAAGGCTAAACAAACGATCGGTCTCAATTTTTAGCCGAATCGGACAATAAATGCGGCCTGCACGTCGTGAAAGGACGGACGGACATTCATAAATTTGCTCAAAAACTAATTATATGTATGTATTATCCCTTAAAGGAACTTAATACACAAAGACGTAATACCCTTTTCCACAGTGTGGTGTGGGGTATAAAAAATTACGCTCTCTTCTTCTACATTTGGTAGACAAATTTGCGTGAGCAGAAACCAGCAGCTTTGAAACTTTTGCCATTAGGTGTACTTTCTAACAAGTTTAAATGGGAAATAATTTGTTAGCTAGCTTTACCCTTAAAAATGAGCGGTATATTTCGTCAATATTTTTTGTGTTGATTTTAGTAATGTTTGACCTGCGAGGAATCATAGCTAAGTGCCACCGGACATGTCTAACCTTTTCGTATTGTGGAAATCCCAGTACACATATCGAGCTGCTGTATCTATATATATAAAGTAGAAAAATGTTTGTATGTTTGTTTGTTATTTATGGACTCAAAAACCGCTGAACCGATCTTGCTGAATATTTCAGGGTATATTACTACATCGCCTAAAAGTAACATAGGCTTTAAAAAGTTTTGAAATTCCGCTTTGATCTGGAGATACAGCATCAGAATCGGAGGTACCTCCGAAAAATGTAAACATTGTATGCAAATATCTATCGAACGTTTACAGATACATTCACCAAATGTTGAATGTGTGACGCATTTTGACCTACAAAAAATTGTGCAAAAATATATCGAAATAGATTTGGATATAGCTCCCATATATATTTTCGGCCGATTTCAAGTATTTTCTGCACCAAACACGCTATATAAGTCCGATTTTAATGAAATTTGGAGTGTGTGACTGAATTCGTTAAAGAAAATGTGCCAAATTATATCGAAATCGGTTCAGACTTGGATATAGCTCCCATATACATATATTTTCGCCCGATTTCACGTAGTTGCTGCACCAAACACGCTATATAAGTCCGATTTTGATCAAATTTGGTTTGTGTAACTGAATTCGGTCTTAAATAAGTGTGCGAAATTATATTGAAATCAGTTCAGATTTGGATATAGCTACAATTTATCTTAGTCGGGGTAGCAAAGCGCACCGGGTTCAGGTAGTATAAAATAAACAAGAGCAGACAAATCAGCGACGGAGAGTCTCAGATCCCTGGGTTTTGGTTGAAGTCTTTGATGATCCAGCAAAAGTTGTGAAGCCACATAAGCCGAATAACCCATTCTGTATTATTTCTTAAAAATCTTACAACGCAAAATTACGTACTCTACTCATTACTAAATAATGACTTTGGTAGCACAGAGCGTGTGTTTCCCACTACAAAACCAAGAGTTGTGTGTTGAACGCACTCCATCGGCAAACGATTTTTTTGTTAGCAAAATTACGAAGAGTTGTGCACATGTAAGCCTTTCAACAACCCTTCATATTCGTATTTGGCTACAAATCAGAAGTTCAAGTCTCATTTTCATATCCAGCAGAGAACAAAATAAAAATGTGGAGTGTGTAAAAATTTACCATAAATTCACCCGAAATGTTATAGTAATAGATCATATGTTTTTAGCTCATTTTTTAACTTCTGGTCTCCCTAGAATAACTAGTTATTCTGTGCGACATGCCCTTATTAACGTAATGGGTTAGTTAGTTGATTTGTAAGTAGTTACCAATCGAAAAAATTTGTATAAAACACAAAAACGGCAAAAGCAATAATAATTCGCCCTTGCCAAAAACACACTACTATATTTATGTACAACTAACGAAAAGGCAAAAGCACTCCTGATTGACGACCCCCGCAGAGTTTTATGGACTACGTCGGCGAAGCTGCATCCTTCTCTTTACAGAGAAATTGCAGTGTAGACACTGAAGTGTCTAATTGTCTCCAGATTAATTCTGGTGTATGAAAGGCTAGCAATAATCGGAATAATTCGAATGGATTAACAGACCAAAGATTCATATGCAAGATGTTATTAACTGTTAACAAGTTATGTAATATGTTATTAACTGATACGCTTTACCAAATGAAGTTTCAGGTTTTCATGTCATATTTTTAACATTCTACTATAGAAACAAAAGAATATGTCAAGATCCCAAAAGAGAAAACGTCGCGCCAATCAAAGTAATTAATTTGTGAAAAAATCGTTAGTTGCCTACAAAAATACCTGCTGTCAAATAATTTAATTTATTAAACAACTGTAACTAAACAATATAAGTCTCTACATAGTTTGTTTTGGGCAATGTGCTAGATTCTAAATTTAGACTATCACAAATAAACACGCATTACACAAGAAAATACTATAGACAATCATGTGTTGAATTTGTAATATTTTTATCACTTTCTACGTTTCTTTCTTACGCTACGCATTTCTGAAATCTATATTAATTTATTTTTTTTTTTTTGCCCACAAATATAAAATCCTGCTTATGAATATCATTTCATTATGTGCATTATGCATTCTGTTAATTGCATTCTTACTGCTTATTCATGCGAACAAATTGTGAATACTGAACTACAAAACAAAACAATTCCCACGTCACACAGTGGCCACACGACCGTGGCCAAAAATGGTCAAGACCTGCTACTTCGCAGTAAAAATTTATTGATGGGAATTGTTCTACCAAGGAATGTGCATTTTGGTATAGATATTTCAAGTAGTTTTTTCTATATGTGGATTTAAATGCGACAATTGTGGATAATCAGCATTTTTGTATTTTCTGTTTCTAAAATTAGTAAATTATTTTATGCGCAAATATTTAAAAGTTTTAAGTAACGGTCGCTACAAAAGTAATTGGGATGTAATAAATTTGGCTACACTTTTGTTTGCATGTAAGTACTGATGATATGGTGTTTACAGTTACCAAAAAAATTAGTACTTTGTTCATCACTTTTGTGAAGCAAATTTTAAAAGTAGTGGAGTGAGAAAAAATTTTTATAAAATTTTTTTAGCAAAAAAATGTTTATTATTTGCTGTTTGATTTCTGAAAAGTAAGGTTTGCAGAGGATATGTGGATGTTTGCAGACGAACATGTTATTTATCCTTTTCAGTGACCGCCCCATTAAGGGTTACTACTGTTGTGAACTGTCAAGTTAAAATTTCAAAATTTCACAAAAAATTGGCAATTTTTTGGCCATAAATCGGTCAAAACTATTTTTAGAAAAAAAAAATACTTTTTTAAAGACCAAATTTTGAAGTACTCAATAAGCCCACATATGGCCTGTTCCCGTACTTTATTAACTGGTAAAAACGGCAAAAGTTGTATACGACTTTCATATAAATTGTGTGTAAGGGAATGCAAAACGTGCAGAAGTGGCAAACATTTTAAAAACATGTTACTTCTGTAACAGAGCCTTAAATATATGAAAACTAAACACATTTCTTTCATGGCTACGTAAAATCATTGACCGTCGTTCCCAGTTTCCTGTCCTCTTGTCCTCAACAATAATGTACTTGTTCCAAAATCGATCCACGACAACTTCTTCCATTTTTGGCCACCGTTTACATGACTTCTCGACATAGTTTGTCATGCCTTTTGTCCTCAATGATTTGGATTTGGATGATTTGGAAACTACAGTGCAAAGTATTACCAACGTAGTTCTCCATTTGTATACGGCGCACAGTGGTTAGTCTTACTTTTTTTGGTCAAAAGTCTGTAACTTTTGAACGGATAAAGATATATTCATACTTATTCAACAATTAACACACATGGACCGGTCCGACCATGTGATTCCCTACACCACTACACCTGTGCATAAGCTTTTAACTGGTAAACATTTTTTAGGGAATATAATCCGACTACCACCAAACATAATATGCCTCTTTCTCTCTGGGACCCACATAAGCAACCACAATTTCGTGACCATCCGATCAAAATTACGACCTTTAGCGTGAGTGCAAAAAACTGGAAGAATTGGATGCATTGCCGAATATTGTGGTATATCCCTTGTTTGACCACCTTCGCCAACCTACTTTACACCAATGTAAAGGTAATATTTTCTTCTTTCATTGCCGTTGGAATACCCCTACTAGAAGCCCATATATTCACAAAGAATAAAACTTTGAATTTGTCTCCACATGAGTTTTTCCCATTCCGACCCCTAAATATTATCCGACTATCACCAAAATCAATAGCTTCTTCCTCTGTGGGGCCCCCATCAACACCCAAAATTTCGTGACTATCCGATCAAAATTCCAACCTGCAGCGTGATTACAAAAAATGGAAAAATTGGATATGTTACTGACTTCTGCGATATTTCGGTTGTTTGCCCACTTACGCCAACATAATTTTCATCAATATAAAGGAGATATTTTCTCCTTCCATTGACGGACTTCTTTTTGGAATACTCCTACCAGAAGCGGAGATGTTCGCATAAGAAAAAACGTAGACTTTTCTCCACATAAGCTTTTTGCTTATTCCGACTCCTGAATATTATCCGATCATCACGAAACTTAATAGGCGTCTTCCTCTGTGGGACCCGCATCAACTCCCAAAAAATTCGTGACGATCCGACCAAAATTGCGACCCATAGCGTGATTACAAAAAAATCGGAAAATGGGATCCATTGCCGATTATTACCATATCTTTGTTGTTTGACCACCTACGACAACCTACTTTACATCGTTGTGAAGGTGATATTCTCTATTTTCATTGCCATGTTTTGCTTTTGCTATACCTCTTAAAGAAACAGACATATTGGCTTTGAAATAAAACGTTGACCTTTTCTCCAAATCAAATCCGACCATCATCAAAATCAATTGGCTTCTTCCTCAGCGGGACCCCCATTGTAGCGCGATTTCCAAAAAAATTAAAAATGGGATGTATTACCGACTGTTGCTATATCTCCGGTATTTGGCTACCTACGCCAACCTACTTTGCATCATTGTAAAGGTGGGATATTCTACTTTCATAGTCAGGCTTTACCTTTGGAAGCTCCCCAACCAAAGCTGTGATATTCGTCATTATAATTAAAATCGCAAAAATGACAAGTTGGGTTGTATTAGCGACTATTGCGATGTCTTCGTTGTTTGACAACCTACTACATGGTTGTAAAATTGATATTGTCTACTTACATTGCCAGTTTTTGCTTTTGATATACCCTAATAGGTGCGGAGATGTTCGCTTTGAAATAAAGCGTTGACGTTTTTCCCTCAAATAAGTTTTTTGCCCATTCCGACCCCTGAATATTATCCGACCATCACCAGATCGACTCAGCTCGTCGAGACATTCATTTTGGTATATATAAGTGTGGGTCTACGACCATTATTGGCCATAACCAACTTATAATACCCTCCCCACATAGTGGTGTAGGATATAACAGTGGACTTGGATCCATCTGTATCTGTTATAGTTTCCGAGAAATAGCTATTTTATTCTCCAGAAAATTCTTTCAATATTTATACATCTTTCGATGCTTCACTCAGCGGTCATTGTGTGCCACCAGTCGCATCTTACAATGCCAAAAAACTTAAAGTGGGAAAAAGTAGCGCAATTTGCATACGATTTTGATGCTTATCCGGTTTCATTAGCGCCCCTCAAAAATACGTCAATATACACCTATTTCAAATATAGTCTTCAAGAACCGCGGATGTGCCTCCACATTTTATTTTGCGTAAAAGACACATATTACTCTCGCGTCTCTGTAATTTATGACACGCGTTTTCGCAAATATTATAATCGCGTATAAAGGATTCCATTTATGTAAGAATTTGTAAAGAAAATCGCGATTTAGTACGCGGATTTGTCAAAATAGATTTTTGCTGATTTTCCTATTTCCAAAGTATCTATATCCGCGGTTTTAGTGGAAGGATTCGATCGCGGAAGGGCTCATTAGATCCGTCGCGTAAAAAAAACTAAACACACGCGGGGTTCAAAGAAAATTTAATGACACTTGTAAAATTTCAACTAGGATATTAAAAAGAGCACACTCATGAGATATACATTAAACGACGTAAAATCACGAGTTCTATGATCATATTTTGAGTTTGGAATATTATCTCGTTGCGCGTCAGGATCATTAAAAATTAAAACAAGTGAGCCAAGGATATAGTCGGATCGGGGCCGACTATGTGATACCCTACACCACTTCCCCTGTGCATAAGCTTTTGACTGGTAAAATTCAAAATATTAAAATTGGGATAGCTTAGCGCCTTTGCTCTGAATGTCTTCATTAATACAGGTCAATTTTATTGAAACGCGTTTAAGTGCATCGTCAGAATAACTCAAATAAAAAATGGAAAAGTGGGATGTATGCCAACCATCAACCATCACATTCCGACCCCTGAATAATATCCGACCACCACCAAAATCAATAGGTTTATTCCTCTGTGGGACCCCCATTAACACCCAAAATTTCGTGACGATCCAATCAAAATTACGACGTGTAGCGTGATTACAAAGAAATGGAAAAATGGGATGTATTAACGACTATTGCGATATCTCCGTTATTTGGCCACCTACAACAACCTACTTTACATCGTTGCAAAGGCGAAACTTTTACCTTCATTCGTAGGTTCTGCTTTTGGCATACCCCCTACAGAAGCTGAGATATTCGGTTTGGAAAAAACATTGTCTTTTTCTCCAAAAAAGTTTTTTGCCCATTCCGACCCCTAAATATTATCGGACCATCACCAAAATAAATAGACTTTTTCCCCTGCGGGACCCCCATCAACACCCAAAATATGGTGACGATCCGATCAAAATTACGACCTGTAGCGTGATTTTTTTAAAAGTGGAAAAATGGGATGTGTTACCGCCTATTGTGATATCTCCGTTATTTGGCCACCTACGCTAACCTACTTTGCATCAGTGTAAAGACAGGATTTTCTACTTTCATAGCCAAGTTTTGTTTTTGGAAAGTATCCAACAAAAGCTGTGTTATTCGTCATTAGAATTAATATCGAATAAATTAAAAGTTGGGTTCTATAAGCAACTATTGCGATATCTTCGTTGCTTGACCACCTACGATAACCTACCATACATCGCTGTAAAGGTGATATTTTCTGCTTTTATTAGCATGCTTTGCCTTAAATATACCCCTTATAGATACGGAGATATTCGCTTTGAAATAAAACGTTGACATTTTCTGCAAATAAGCTTTTTGCCCATTCCGACCCCTGAATATTATCCGACCATCACCAAAATCAATAGGCTTCTTCCCCTCCGGGACCCTCATCAACGTCCAAAATTTGGTGACGATCCGATTAAAATTGCGACCTGTAGCGTGATTACAAGGTTTAGATGGACAGACGGACAGACGGACGGACGGACGGACTGACGGACGGACACACATAGCCAGATCGACTCAGCTCGTCGAGACATTCATTTTGGTATATATAAGTATGGGTCTACGACCATTATTTCGATGCGTTACAAACTTTTTGGCCAAAACCAACTTATAATACCCTCCCCACATAGTGGTGTAGGGTATAAAAAAAACCGAAATTCCGTCTTCAAAATCTCAGCATCAATTTTAGGTGGATGCAGTGGATCTATCGAAAAATCATACGCTAGTATCATGTTGCCCATGGAGTATTCTGTCATTCTTTCTTTGGCATAGGTCTATCAAATGTATGGTTAAGCCAGAAATCGAAAGGGAACATAAAAAACATGTTGGCTTCAACCCATTTTACCCATTTTTCTACTTTGATGCCAACACAGCTTCCAAGAAAATTAATTTTAATGGTCGACATTATGGGATCCCTCCTAAAACACTTCATTTTAAAGAATTTCAGTCATACTGTATAGAATATGTTAAGAGTTCGCGAATTCTGAATGGGAGAAACTCGGATTAATCGATTGTTAAACATTTTTGGTTTTTACCATGTAAATTATATATCAGCTCCTCGTATAATTTGTTGCATGAAAAGCTACTTCATTCAGACGGCATTTCATTATTTTAAGAAATTTTGTAATTGAATTCCATTAAAATTTGACCAACGTTTGTAGTCATGTATATTGTTCGTATTGGTCAATTCAAATAAAATACTCCAAAGAGGTCCTGTTTACCAACAAGTGTCAGCACGTTTTATGCCTTAACACAAAAATAAACAACCAGCAAACTTACAAACTGACTACTAAAACCCATCTGAACATGACAACTTGTCATGTAAGCATAAAATCTGTTTTTTTTTCTAAAATGGCATTTTAAAGCGAAACTTACTGAATAAATATGGTAGGGATGGGTATGTGTTTAGTGTCGTAAAATGCCTCATGTTCGACTTAAAGAGATGTCAAAATTGATTCTTTGGATTAACAATTTAACAGCTATATATTGTATATCCGTTTTCTTATGCCTCTGAATGGACCACAATGTTATAGTTAAACAAATGTAATGGATATGTATTCGCATATTTATGTGCACATACTTGTGTGATTTTGTTGTTGTACATATTAGGTTGGTGCCTAAAGCCAATAAAGGAACACTACAAATGTTATACAGAGCACTGAAATACAAATCTCTTAAGTGAAACCGGAAGGATAATACAATTGCATTTTTTGTGTTGAAGTATTCTACCATATCTATATAAAGTACTTTAATTCCCTTGTGACAATACATATAAAAGAAGTGCATATATGATGAAATCTTCTACTCTATAAGTATGTTTGAAAACTAATAAATTGATTGGATATTCAACGGATGTTAAAACTCAAAAGAATTGCCAATTCTTTTTGGAAACAAAATAATTAGACTGACCGGAAAATATATGTACATACCTTCCTTGCCCTCCCTAATGTACTTTTTTGCTGTTATACTTGTATTTTAAATCCGGAGCTAAATTGCAAATCCTATATTTGAAAAAGAAAAAACTCATACGTATGTACACATGTACATATGTGCGTACATAAATATCACTACCCAGGGGATTCTTTTTAGCATTTTTCTAAAAAGTTGCTTGTGCAATTATGCTTTTCATTCGTGTTCACATGAGTGTTACACAAGTGCTCCCTAAATCCCTACACAGAAAATAATTGGGTGAAACCACTAATTTGATTGTGGAGAATTAAGAGTCAATTAAAAATGTAATCACAACAATTTCAATTTACATTGTGGAGCACAAAGGAGATATTGGGGAGCCGGTATTGTAATACGGGTATACACATTTCTAAAACTTAGCATATCGTTCAATTACTCAAAGAGTGGCATAACTCAAAAATTCGGTTTTTTGAGCAATTCCTATTTTTTCTATAACCTCTATCTTATCTTGTGTCAAATTTTCATGTCGATATCTCTAAAACTCAACGAGTTACGGCTTATTTTCTAGGTGTTTGGCATAAATAAACAATACAGTTTTTGAGTCTATTAAGCACTTAAATCATGATTGATATTGCACAGAAATTTAGCACTGGTGGTCCAATGTAGTTTTTTATTTTAAATATTTTAAAGTTAACTTGTTTTTCTCGAATCTTGATTTTTTGAGATGTGTCACTCTTTGAGTAAATGAAATGTGTCTTTGTACTGATAGAAATATTATTTTTACACCTCAGCCTTCAGGTTCTAAAATGTCTTCAGGTTCGAAATAATGGTTTTAGACCCCATGTATATTCCCAGCAAAACTACTCAATACAAAACCTCTTACTAAGGCATTATTTTAACAAGGGCATGTCGCGCGAGCTATGATAGCCTTATCATTACCTAATTACACTGTGCAACATTTTTGAGCCAATCGCGTGCAAACAACTTCTGTCCAGAATTTTATGAAAATAGAGGACCAATAGGCAAAAACCATATTTGGGTTTTGTTTTCTTAGATAGGGTTCGGTTTTTATGGCCTCATCTAAACATGGTTAAAGATCGAATATTTAAAACAAATCGGGGCTGTATCTCTGAAAGCAAGACGAATATTGTTTTGACATCTGCAGCAAACTTCTAGATAAGAGCAAGAAGAAAATATTTAGACGAATAGTGAACTCGAAAAACTGCATTCATTGCCTCAAGTTATATAATATATTTAAAAATTCTATAATTTGGGTATATTTCGCAGCGTATCTCCCAAAATGTTAAATTCTTCTTAATGTTACCTTTTGGGAAAATATTCTCTGGAATGTAATACACAACTCTTCAGAACATTATATTGTTGTAAAATGCCTCTATCGCCTTGTTTATAGCAACATTTTCAACAACAATTTGGTAAATATTTCAATAATTCGTTAAAATCCTCAACGTGAGAATAAACAGCCTGTGTGAACATTGTTTGAAATAAGTTTTGTAAAAGGTATATTATGAAATACCCCTTCAACAACGTGAAATAACAATTTTAGAGTTACAGAATGTTCTGAAGAATTGATGGTCATATCATTTGGAAAATTTTATAATGGCTACTTGTTTAATCCCCAAGAGTTAAGATGTTACTGACCAGAATTTCAGAAATTATGTAAATTTTTATATATTCTAACGAATTTGATGCGCTAGACGCAGCTTTTCCTAGTTCATCTGTTTGACACATAAGTTCTACTACTTTAGGGCTACAATATTGCTGAAGACTGCAAAGCAAAATTCTTATGTGTTTCGGAGATACAGGTCCGATCACTGGAAAAAAGGCTCATTTTAGGTCGGTTTAGATGAGGCCATAAAATCTAAACCCGATCAAAGAACACAAAACCCAATTAAGGTTTTTGTAGTCTCAATATGTTCCTTTAGAAAATGCCCATTAGAAGTTGTTTGCATTTCCAGTGTTGCACAGTGTTATCGTAATCCTAATTGATTACAAGAAACACTGTGCAACACGAAAATTATTAACCATATTCTGACACCGCAGCGTGATAGAAGACCAAAAAAGAGAGGACACATGTCTCGCCGTTTTTTCGTATCTCATCAACTTTCGCGGTTATAGACCTCCAAAGGTGTGAGCCTTTAATTTAAAAAGGATAATTTAGTCAGACTATATCTTCCAAACCGTTAGGGAATTTGAATTTATCTCAGAGGCAAAGTTGTAGCTCTTGTCTTAAAGAACAAAATTGTGAACAAATATAATCCATCAAACGGTTTGGAAGATATAGTTCTGACTAAATGACCCTTTTTACATCAAAGCCTCATACCTTTGGAGGCCTATAACCGCGAAAGTTGATGAGATACGAAAAAACGGCGAGACACGTGTCTTCTCGTTTTTGGTGTTTTATTACACTGTGGAGTCAGAATATGGTTAATAAAACATGACACAAAAAATACACACTGTGAAATCAAGCTCTAATTTTTTAATTTTTGTTTAACTTTCGATCAAATTTGAAGAAGGGAGATATCGGTTCGCTCCCTTGCAATTATGGTGCGCGCGATAACTCTCGAAAGGAGTAGCCGATTTGGTCAATACTTTGCACATCGTAATATTTCTACCAGACATATATCAGGTTCGAATATTAACTGTATCGGTCAACTTCTTCGGGTATGTCCCATACAAAATTTCGGAAAAAGGCAGTCTAAAACCAGCCTTTGAATGTTATGATTTTATTTTGCAACAGGTTGTTCTGAGGTCCCCAAGAACGTCGGTACAAGTTTCTTAAGGGGAATGTCCAGACTTCCTGACAAATTGGCCTGAAAGCTTTAAAAACCCCTACACCCATCATGTGTAGCGGCTGGTGCGTACTACAACATTGAACCAACGGATATTGCATTGGTTCGCTCCTTCCGGTACCTCCCCCACAAAGGTTAAAAAAATGGTACGCGTGATATCTCTTGAACAGAGAAACCAATTTGGGCCAAACTTTGGATCTTGTAATTGGCCCAAACTTTGGATCTTGTCCAAACTTAGTTTAAGCTGGAAAATTGACCATATCGGTCCATTCCTTTGGGTAAGTACCTCCCTCTCAAAACTTCAAAACTTTTGAGGATCATTTAAAAATTTTTACAGGAATCAAGGAGTAACTCCTGTTTACAGTAATCTTATGTTTTTCGTGCGCAAGTTCATGCATCCTGACATAATGGTAGAAATTATACGTGACCAACTAATATGACTGGTGGGCTCGGTATCTATCGAAAGGGATGACGCCTAAAATAGGATCCACTTCAAAAATGGACTATATAGGTTCATTCCTTCATGTACCTCCTCCGCAACACCTTTGAAATTCATTCCAAATTCGTATTATGCATGTGCAATAGTATAACTGTTTGTATCAACAAAACAGATAAATATATATATATACCTAACAGATATAATATGATATAAATGTGGGAATGAGCGTAACAGTTATGATACTGTTTGGGTTGTGTATACTCACAATAACATAACTGATAGAAACAGTTCTGTGTTGTATATGAACGAGTGAGAACTTTATTTGTTTTTTTTTTCGTTCTCAGGGTATTTGTTGTACAACAGGTATTTTTCAAATACTACAGATACCAACAGATACTATAGGTGTAACAGGCTTGTGTGAAAAACTTCTAAGGAAAATTTCATAAAAATAAAATGTTTCCACAATCTTTTTATTTAGGGGATAAATATTTTAAAGGTATGAACAGTTACAACTGAACGCATAAATTTGAATGTTTTTCTGGTTTCAGTGAGTGGAATGTACGAGGGCTACAAGAAAAGTTTCCGGCCTAATAATGAAAACGCGGATATTTATGAAAAATAGTTTTATTTTATTCCAAAGAATTCTCCAGCTTGATTTATACACTTTTTCACGCTCAAACCATTTGTTGAAGTGTTTTTGTGGTTATTTTATAACTAGGTTTAAAATACAATTCTCACTATAACATATATGTCTATGGTATATTTGTTTTGTTAGCAAGTGCATATTTGGTGGAGACGTTTTTAACCATTGAGGATCGTTAATGCCAAATTACAACCAATTATTTGAAAATATCGATAAAAAGTGAAAAAAAAGTGAAACATGGTGGTACCGTTATATGGGGCGTGGACCTATATAAACAATTTTTGTAGAAGTGCTTTTAGCCTTTGGAAACACAAAATAACCGAATTGACGGTAAAATATGACTAATACCATCAACATTTCTTGAAGTAACACTTCGATTTATATGTGGCTATACAAAACGTTGACATACATAAAACATTTTTGGTGGAGAAGTTTGTCGTCACAAAATACAAAATTGCAACCTGTTCAGTTGTAAAATGGGAATAATACCTTCAAAAGGCCTTAAAACGTCGCGTCACTTTGTAAGATCGGGGTTGGCCCAAACTGAATGGACCTACAAAACAATTACCAAAGTATTATACACCTACATACTTCGGACATTAAAGTGATTTCCACAGAAAGAAAGTCATGTCTATATCGGTGTAGAAGCACCCTGATCAAGAATATATACACTTCATATGGTCTTAATTTTTTTCGATGAGTTTCAAACATAATTACATACTTAATATACTCTCCATTACAAATTTAACGATTTTGTTATTCCTAATGGTTTTTATCATGCAGAATTTGTTATTGGTCCACGAAATGATTCTGAAGAAATTCAAAATTCACATTTTTGATTTGATTTGTAGTAATCGGTCCAGTAAAACCAGGTCTAACCAGATTCTGTATCCTGAGTTTCGGGTCAAATATTATATTATAGAGAATTTTAGTTCTTTTACTTTAATCACTTTTTAAAATATATCCTATGATCATGAAAAAGTTTCTTTGCACGCATGGGACCGACAAAAAATGACAAATCCTACATCTCCACCAAAATTCAGATCTGTGGGAATTTTTCTATTTCAATTCCTTTTTGGTTTGGGCTACATACAATAAGTATCTATTGTGTCGACACCAATATCCATTTATGTATATCAGTTTGTGCAAACCAGATATAAACAAATATGTTCCTTTTTTTCTGTATATACCAACCAGAGGTCCGCAAAATGCCACTCGCTTTTAATGCATATTCGCGATTTCGTGCTTTTTTCATTGCTTGCTATTGCCATCTCTGTTTAATGCTATTGCTTGCTTTGCCTTTACTTTCATGAGTGTGTGCCAATTGCACACACACAACACACTACAAGAGCTCGTTGCCTTCTTTTTTGCACGCTGCCTTCGAAAAAGCACATTGCATTACAAAAAACAGTAGATATTTCTGGTCAAATTTACATGTTAATAAACATAAAAAAATTAATGTTGAGACAATAAAAACAATTACTAGTTTAGTTTATCCTATTATTAAAGAAACTCAAAGAAAAAGCGAAATTTGGCAAATGTATTCATTTATTCAAACAGAAGATGGTACGATACTGTGTAGTGGTATGCAGTATTGTCCATACTGCATTTACGAATCGTGTGAATACAAATGTAAAAGCAAGCAAGCATGCACTAAAGCAGTGAATCATTTTTTGGGGTGAATCTGCTTTTTGCACATTCATATTTTTATATGCAAGGCACTGCACTATTCGCTTTTGGGAAAAGGCAATAGAGTGTGCCTTTTATATGCATTTTGCGGACCTCTGATACCAACTCATATCATACCTGTTTGAAAAAGTATCAGTATCAACTTGTAACTGAAACTACATTCTACATATACATACTCACTCAATGTTGAAAAATGTCGGAACTGATATATTCAGTTGTATCTGTGCAGATGTTTAATTCATATTTATGTCGTCCAAAATCACGGTGATGTAAGGCATTTTATAGTCGACCCAGCCTGATTTTGATCCATTGCTTACATTTTTTTTCTATTCAATCAAGGCAAATTTTTATTCATATGTCTAAACTTCATATAGAACAAAGTGTACACATTTTTATAGAGATCAATTTTAATATATGCAGTACGTATATTTTCCATCCGATTGTATTCATACGCCTTACTGAATGCTTTTATTAAAAATACAGATTATCTTCAATTATTTTTCTTAGAGGGTTGGAAAAAAATGTGTATTAGTAATTTAATTCGGACAGACTCTCCTCAAGATTCTTCTGATTGAGTAAATAAATATTTGTATGAATTTTCTAATATGGAATTGTTACAGCTAACAGTTTGTTATTTAGGTCAACTAGAGCTTATTATTTGTTCTAATTTGAAGTAACCAAACAAACTACTGTCAGAGAATAAAGCTAATTTAAAACTATTTTGTTTGTTTTCATTTTTCTGGTACAAAAATATTATCAAATCCAATGTTAATAGTTTTAGAGAAAAGTTTTTTCCAAAACAAGAGGAAATCCGAAATAAATCTCTTTGTGTGTTTTTTACTGTGTATTTGCCCACAAAATCTACTCCCAACTTGCCTATTTAGCTATGGTGGGGGATTTCGTTTTGTTTTTATGCCACAGAAGGCAAATGAAAAACAAGAAGCTAAATACGTCGTGTTTTGTATTCGTATCAAGCAACGTTTCATACCAGCTGAACAATTTGAAACGTTCGGGCCGATAGGACGAATATAGTTAAAAAACCAGGCACACACAAACACGTGTAAGGGGGGCTAAGATGTTTTGCACAACACGATATGTATGTATATTTGTTAGAATATGTTGTACATGTGTACATATGTATACATGTATATATATTTATATGTGTATAAATTCAAGTAAAATATTTACCCAAAGGATCCACACGGTAAATAACTTCTGGTAAGACGGGACTCAGTGTACACATGAAAAATACCCAGAATGTTAACCAAGCGCAGAACATCTGACGCCAGCTGTGATGCAGCCAATACCGCAGTTTCGGACCGGGGTAATGTTGAAACGTCGCCATCTTGCACGGGCGGCGAAGGCAGATGTAGTGGCTAACTGCCACAGCTTTTGTAGCGGTTGTTTGTAAGGAATCGTTGATTCTTCTGCCTCCTTGGATGCTGGCTTTTGTTATTACTGTTGTTGTAGTTGACGTGACGATGATGTTGTTGCTTGTTGCCGTTCTTAATACTTGAGTTTATGCTGTAGTATTTCAGCTGTACAAAGTCCTTTCTTTGCCTGTTTGTATTGTTTAATTTGTGCCGTTGTTGTTATTCTTGCTGCTGTTGTTGTCTACTGTTGCTAGTGATTGTTGCAAGTTTGCTTCGGTTGATGGTGGGTTTCTTCACAATTGTTCTGAAGTTAAATGCTTTAATGGCAATTCTTGTCTTTGTTATTTTTATATTTTTTATTCATGCTCTCCTCGTTGGCCTTTGTTATTGTTATTTTTGTTTTCCTTTTTTGCACATTTAATTCATTTTATTTCATTCATGTTCAGAACTCGTCTCAGTATTCCGTTCGGTTTTGCTGTGAAAATATTTATAAAACAATATAAAATAAACGTTTTTTATTCATACTCTGACAAGATGGTTTTTACTCTATTTTAAATTACACATACTCTACGCATGCATACATACATATATCAAGTAAATAAATAATATAGTACACACATACATATACTTATTATACACACATACACACTTTCAACTTTCCGTTTGTATAGATTGAAAAGCGAAAACAATTTCGCCAGGCAAAACGATGATGATATTACTTTTCAATTCACGTTTAAATGTTGCTAATTAAAATGTTTGTTCATAATTAATTGAGTATGCCGTTTAAGTAGGAACACAGGCGCACACAAGGATACACAATTGCACACACGTTCACATCAGAGTATACAGAATGTATCTACATACAAATGTATGTAAGAGACATGCGGGCGGGAATTCGCTTAATATAATTTTATGCTACGGGTCAAATGCCAGCGTTGCCATGGGAGTTGACTTTAATTTTTACACAATTCCACAACTTAGGTGTAGAATATAAAATTGTGACTTTTGCATAGGCTGACATACTTCAATATACGTAATCATGGGCGAACATTGAGACTGTAAGTGTATATATTTTTTAATTTAAATCATATGTTTACACTACAAAGATTAATGTGGAGAGCAGTTCAGAGAAATATCTGATTGTCAATTTTCTGCGAAATGCCAAAATGATTATTACTGACACATACAATGGAATACTGAGAATAGTAAGGGGGACTTCATTTCCAACATAAAGGAAATCGATATCACTGTTAGAAGAACCTTTTCAGACGTTTGAAAATATGTGTACTGGAAATATGTGTAGCTCTAGTTCCATGAGCCCGATAGGAATTAAGCATTTCATTTTGCAACATATAATTCAAGAAAACCCCCATCTATACACATGATGTGTATTAAAGGGTCTGAATTCAACGACTACGCTTAAACCATAACCTTATTTAACAGTTCTTAGATATTCGGTAGATTTTTTAAATCCTTGTTCCCAGATAATATTTAAGAGAATAATTTGTGAGAAATGATGTCATTTACTTCAGAAATAAACTACACAAAAGTTTATAAGAGTTAGATATACTTTACTTTGTGTAGCAGAAATTCGTTCTTTGTACTCATTACTTATTTATTCGGTACACATCTTAAACCCACTATCATACAACATTAATTACAAAATAGTCTGGCGAAATCGCATTTAAGGGTTATAGCCATTTTCAAATTTAACAAGTAAAAAAGTCGTTAAGTTCGGCCGGGCCGAACTTCTTATACCCTCCACCATAAAATAGTCTTAATTAAAATGGAATAATTAGAGTCCTTTCATAATTTTAGGTGGAACAACTTTTCGAAAATGGATAGACTCCTACTGCCTCCCACTATTGCTTAAATTACACTGTGAACACAAATGTTGGGGCAGAGATAATTCCTTTTGGAGATGAAAGCCCTTGGTGTGTGTATATTAAAAACCCCGAAGGACAGATGCGCCGTGAGTCGAACTTCCGCGTTATGGCGTGATGAAGTTTTTGCAAGAGACCCTGAAAGCCATCATGAATTAGAATTATATCTTTCTTTGTTGTTTTTGTAGAGCACTTAAGCAACAGTGAACAAAGATATAACGCTAATTCCTGATGGCCCACAGGGTCTCTAACAAAAATTTCATCGCGCCATAACGCGGAAGTTCGACTCACGGCTGATCTGTCCTTCGGAGTTCATAATATACTCACCAAGGCCTTTCTTCCCCAAGAGGAATTTTCCGTGCCCCAGACTTTCAACCCCATTTTGTTGCACAGTGTTATCTAATCTAATCTAAAAAAATGTGTTCAGCTAGGTGAAAGGTACCACCTACGGGGCTATATCAAAGAGTCAACCTATCTTTAAATGTTTTGGTGGAAAAGTTTTATAGCTGCAGGGAACTTCAAGAGTCAAATTGAGGGTAGTTTCATCAAAACATGTTGACGAATTTTAGTGAAGAAATTTCGGGACCACTGAAAATTCCCGAAAATCGGGAGGTACAGTTATATGGGGGGATATACCAAAACATGGACCTATATTGACGATTATTTTTGAATATACAAAATTGTAGCTAAAATTCTCAAAATACCGATCATTACAGCTAGTTCGGTTAAAAATTGCAGCTAAAATTGTCAAAATACCGAAAATCGGGAGATACCGTTATATGGGGGCTATACCAATACATGGACCTATGTTGACGATGTCTCGTTGAAGATGTTTTATGACCACTGAGAACTTCAAATGTGAAATTACAGCTATTTCGGTTTAAAACTGTAGCTAAAATTCTCAAAATACCGAAAATCGGGAGGTACCGTTATATGGGGGCTATACCAAAACAATGACCTATGTTGACGATGTTTGGTGGAGATGTTTCATGACCACTGAGAACCTCAAATGGCAAATTACAGCTAGTTCGGTTAAAAATTCTAGCTAAAATTCTCAAAATACCGAAAATCGGGAGGTACCGATATACATACATATGGGGGCTATACCAAAACATGAACCTATGTTGACGATGTTTGGTGGGGATGTTTCATGACCACTGAGAACCTCATATGTCAAATTACAGCTAGTTCGGTTAAAAATTGTAACTAAAATGCTCAAAATACCGAAAATCGGGAGGTACGGTTATAAGGGGGCCATACCAAAACATGGACCTATGTTGACGATGTTTGGTGGAGATGTTTCATGACTACTGAGAACCTCAAATGTCAAATTGCAGATAGTTCGGCTAAAAATTGTGGCTAAAATTCTCAAAATACCGAAAATCGGGAGGTACCGTTACATAGGGACTATACCAAAACATGGACCTATGCCCATATCCTTTGGGATATAAGTTTGTTGATCACTAGGAACCCTAAGTGACAAATTATAGCTAATTCGGTCTGCAAATGTGGCGAATAACGTCAAAATACCTCAAATCCTGATGTACCGTTATATGGGGGCTATACCAAAGAGTGGACCGATATAGCCCATCTTCGAACTTGACCTGCCTATGGAAAAAAGACCCTCGGGTGCAAAATTTCAGCACTCTATCTCAATTATTGCGGACGCTAGAGTGATTACAACAGACGGACAGACGGACATGGCTAGATCGTCTTAGAATTTTATCCTGATCAAGAATATATATACTTTATAGGGTCGCAAATGATTAGTTCGATGTGTTACAAACGGAATGACAAACTTAATATACCCTCCATACTATGGTGGAGGGTATAAAAAAAATCGAAATTTATGTTAGTGTTACATACTAAGTACAGGTAGAGTAGAATATGCTGCAAAAATTTCCATCGAAAAAAATGGTTGGGATATGTCCGTTGGAAGAGAAACATTTATTGTGTTTTATATGGGGATTTCTGAGTGAAAGTGGACGTTTTTTCAAAATGATGTTTTTGATTTCTTTTATTTTGCTGCGGTGATGCTGCTCGTCAGCAAAAAATTCAGTACATTTTTAGATATTTTGACTAAAGGTTCTACAGATATCGCGCCTTGAAAATGTCGAATTCTGTAAAAACCATATGTAAAGAAATACTCATAACTTCGTTAATATTGGTCAGAATAGAAAAAATATTTTTTTGTAGTTTTTATTTTTTTATCAGCTACCTAATAAAAAATAGAAAAAAATCTTTGTACAATGAGCTTGGATGCAATGATTGTGCTCTTCGATTTTCTTGATTTTTGTTTGTATTAAACTACGATTAATTACATTAGAGTTGTGCCAAAGGAACTATATGGAACTATCCAGTTCACTTCGCAGTTCCAATGGCCCACAAACAAACTGCGTATACTTAACATCACACGTCATATTTCATGATGTTACTCATACGTTTTGGAACTAGTACAAGGAATTAGGAACTAGATTACCCAACTCTAAATTACATACAAAAATTTTAAGTCATATTTGATAGTGGGATTCGAATAATTACTATTTTTTCTAAATTTTTTAAAATTTGTTACTAAAGTTTTTTATACCAATGTGCGTTGCATTTATTAACATTTGTTTTGTTGTTTTAATTAGGAGTTTTTGTTATCCACCTTTAAAACTTCTTTATTTTGGCACTTCCAAATAGGACTTAAAATTTCTGTAATTAGTCGTAGTTTAATACAAAAAATGTTAAGAAAATCGAATAGTGCAATCATTGATAAAAATTGAATTTAAATATTAAATATTAAATCGCAAAAATTGCATCCAAGCCCACTGTATAAAATCCCAGCAAAATTTGAAGGAAGGGGTTCCATGCGATGACGTGATTTCATGGCATCTTTTGCATTGGTTCAAACGAAGTCGTGAAAGATCCGATTTTTTCATTAGCATTTGAACCAATGAAAAGGAAGTCATGAAAGATCCGATCTTTTCATCAGCATTTAAACCCATTCCATCGATCCGTAGAGATGAATTTTGTGTTTTTATTTATACACATTTTTCTAAATATATAAGATTAATTATTTACAATAGGCTTGATGTTGTCGAAGACTCGAAATCACAAGCAACGTTGTTAAAACTCTGGTCGTAATGATAATGTCATTGCAAAGGGTTGGTGAAAATGACATGCCAAACCATTGATGAAAATGACATGTCAAAGCATTGATGAAAATGACATGTCAAAGCATTGGTGTAAATGACATGCTATGGATCCAAAAATGAATAGCATCTTTTGGGGTCCACGCTCATATAAAATTCATCGATGAAGATGATAAAAAGATGACATGCCAGATCACTTGCACTCATGATTGAATGGCATCTTTGGCATCGAACATTTTGCTGGGATGTTTTGTCTACCCAGCAAAATTTGAAGGAAGGGGTTCAATGCGATGACGTGTTTTCATGACATCTTTTGTATTGGTTCAAACGATGTCGTGGAAGATCCGATCTCTTCATTAGCATTTCAACCAATGCAAAGGAAGTCGTTAAATATCCGATCTTTTCATCAGCATTTGAACCCATTACATCGATCCAATAGAGATGAATTTTGTGTTTTTATTTATATATATAATATTAATAATTTACAATAGGTTTAATGTTGTCGGAGACTCGAAATCATAACCAACGTTGTTAAAACTCTCGATGTAATGATAACGTCATTGCAAAGGGTTGGTGATAATGACATGTCAAAGCATTGATGGAAATGACATGCCAAAGCATTGGTTAGAATGACATGTCAAAGCATTGGTGTAAATGACATGCTTTGGATCCAAAAATGAATAGCATCTTTTGGGGTCCACGCTCATATAAAATTCATCGATGAAGATGCTAAAAAGATGACATGCCAGATCACTTTCACCCATGATTGAATGTCATCTTTGGCATCGAACATTTTGCTGGGTATTTTTTATTAGATTCCTGATGATGATACCGACTTTTTCAAGGCGCGATATCTTTGGAACCTTTTGTAAAAAAAATCTGAAAATATAATAAAATGTTTTACTGATGAGCAGCATCACCACAGCAAAAAATAAAGGGAAATCAAAAACCTCATTTTGAAAAAGTGTCCGATTTCATTTAGAAATCACCATATACTTTTATAAGACAAACAAGTGAGCAAAAACTATAGTCGAGACGGGGCCGACTATGTGATACACTATACCACTACCCCTGTGCATAAACTTTTCACTCGTAAACATTTCTTTTAGGGAGATAATAAAGTTTTCACCTATTTTTTTATACCATATGACTTAAGGCGAACTGTACTTAGGTACTGGTTGAAAACTTTGCCGGTCTTCTTGATTAACATTTTACATGTCTTTAATACACCAAATAGAATAGCCGATAGCCTTAGATGCTAGTGCTATTTTTAATATAATTTTATTGTAATTTTTTATTATAATAAATATTTGAAATAAATAAATAAAAAAACCAAATAGAAGCAGTGGTATTTGTCATTAAAGTAAAAAACTACAAAATATTAAAATTGTGATAGCTTAGCGCCTTTTGAAATAACTTTGATATTATACCATCAATGCCACATTTTTTATTAAGCTCTCTTCTTAGAATATCAAGCTCTCTTCTTGGAATATGTCCGACAGAAGCAAACACATCTGTCATTGAAATAAAATTCCATAAATTGGAAATTGGGATATCCCAGCGTCTTCTTCAACATCACAAGCATTTTACCAATTTTGGTAACGCGATTGGGACCATTTTAAATCAGAATATCTTCATTGTTTAAACGCATTCGACCAAAGCTGAGATGGTCACCTGTACAATTAAAATAAAAAAATGGGAAAGTGGGATGTATGCCAACATATTTTGCATCATAATAAATATTTTCCTCCTCCATTGACGGGCTTTCCTTTTGGAATACGACTACTAAATGCGGATATATTCGCATAAGAATAAAACTTTAAATTGTTGTCCTCATAAGTTTTTTGCAAATTCCGAGTCTTGAATATACCATTGCCAAACTCAATATGCTTTTTTCTTTGGGAGCTCTATTAACTACCAAAATTTAGGGACGATCACCAAAATCAATGGCTTCTTCCCCTCCGGGATCCTCATCAACACTCAAAATCCGATCAAAATTGCGAATTGTAGAGTGATTACAATGATTAGATGGACAGACGGATGGACGGACACACATAGCCAGATCGACTTAGCTCGTCGAGACATGGTCTACGACCATTATTTCGATGCGTTACAAACTTTTCGGCCACTACTTGTATACTGCGTTGGTCTAAACTTTGCATATCGTAATATTATTATTATCGTCCCACTCTTTCGGTACATAAAAGTTCAAAAATTTTCGCTAAAATGGTACACGCGTTATCTCTTAAATGGAGCTACCTATTTGGTCCAAACTTTGGATGTCCAAATATTTTGTCCATCCTTAGTTTAAGTTCGAACATGGGCAATATCGGTCCGCAACACTTTTGAGTTTTAATCCAAATCCATATTTTTTGTCATACGTCCAAAATAAAAACCCCCTAAATTTTTGGGAAAATGATATTGGTTGTGTAGCCCATATTCGATCTGTCCATAGATGAAAGATTCAATTTAAAGAGGCTGAGGTTTTATCTCTGCCTGCAAAGGTGACTGATACTTATTTATTTCCTTGAAGTTCACGAAAATCAGGTTTATAAAAACTCTTTGCCAGATCATGAGGTCCCCATTAAGTTACGTATCAGTTTTACTTACAGTAAACTTGTGAGAATGAACTCCATTTATTTATCCCGTCCAAATCTTTAACTATCAGAAACTTACAAGACGACGTTCATGTAGTGTTGGGAAATATATAGCTGTTGTTGTTCAAATGTTCTTTATTTGATTTAAAAATATATTGTAATGTAATTCAATTCAATTCTCTATACAAAATAAAAAACTAGTTTTTATTTTCTGTAATTTTTATCCTAGCCAATGTTCATAAAAAGGCTAAGTCAGAATAAATTAACAAAAACCAAAAATATATTTGCGATATATTTTGTTCATAAAGACAATACTCTTTCTATAGCCAGCGCATAAGTGTATGCTATAAAATATAATCGTACAGAAGTGTAAATAAACAGTGTTCAATATTATGTACATTAAAACAGTGCACAAAGTAAAAAATAGATATTCAATGCTGTATTGAAAAACAATTGCTTTTTTATACATTTTTCATTTATTTTCCCAACTTTATTTGGCAAACTCTGCATACAGAACGATATAAGTTTTTTTGGACAAATCTATATTTTGATTAAGTACAGAGTAGTGAAAATGTTTGATAGTGAATTTGTATTTATTTATTTATTATTAACAAGGTAGTAAATACATAGTTAGTAAAGCAAGATTTAGCGATTTTCAAATAAATCTACATAGAAAGGCTTATGTAAATTATCAAAAAGTTTACCATTCCTGTGACAGTTTTGAGCTAAAGCGACTTATCTTCACTTTTTTAATAATGACGTATTTCTATGTTTTCCATATTCGAACGAACTTGTATTCGAATCGCCCTAAAATGGTTTCATCATAACAATACACAAATTAGGATATTTTTAAACATTTTTATGTATAATGGTGAATTTACTATACAGATTCAACAACGAACTATATTGTAAGAATTTAAGTAATTTAAGTAAAAAAATAAGGATATTATTTATGATACTTGTTTAGTCCGCTTCCAGGATAAAACTCCCAAAACCCACCCTCAACTCGCACCTTCGCACTATTGATAAAATTCCAAGGACATTATTTATGGTATTTAGTCCGCTTCCAGGACAAAACTCCCAAAAACCCAGCCTCAACAGGCAACTTCGCACTATTAGTAAAAATTCAATCTCCTAACTTCAGCTGTTTTGGCAGGGCGTTGATGATGAGTCAGTCAGTCACTTAGCACTCATCTCTTTTATAATATAAGATAGATTCGTGATAGAACGATTAATATCGATCACTTAATATAAGCGACTACAAGGTACATACTTATATACTATTTAGGGTATAAGTATTATAAATATTGTAAGCTAGTGTAATGGGAGTTAAAAATAATTGTATTACGCTTTTCCTTTGTTACATATGCATGCTTCGTATCCGCTTTAATAAAGTTTTGAACAGTTTTCTATTGCATAGTAATGTGTGAATTTGACATCAGGAAATTTATTTTAACAAACTTTCCTAAATAGTCAAAAGTTATATATGCCATTTCACCTTATTTGTAAAAGACGTATGATTGTATGTGTCATATATGCATGTACTTATGTTAAATTTCTTGCGTCAACTGTAACGCACAAAAAAATTACTAAATATATTAACTTTTTTAAATATTACATATGCCGTATTCTCCATAAAGGTAACTTATTATCACAGTTGTGAAAGTGGTAATTTTAAAGCTTTAACAGCAGTTTTTAACGTATACACATAGGTATGTGTTTGCTTTCAGTAAAGGTAGTAAGTATATTTTTTATACTTTTTAATAATTTACGTGTAACATTTGCGAGTTTCAACATAAATATAATTATAAAGGATTTCCATAAAGCACATAATACCATCACATTCTCATTAAGCCGTATTTTTTACTGATATCATTAACACAAATATGAAAATTGTATCGTGGCAACCATTGCCGGCAATATGATGCTTAGACTTTATCCAATCAAAGGACACAAAGAGTAATCTCATTAAAACTCATATGTATGAATTAATAAATACCCAGGCGTTTTAATATAACTGTTAAATGAGGAATGTTTTTGAATTTATAAGAGGGTGGATCGAGCAAGTATATATGCTCATGTATACAAATATGCTGGTCATGCATGTGTATTTTATAAGGTGTTGAAATGTATCTTATTAGTCAAATGAATTAAATTAAAAAATAAAAGAAATAGAAGTTTATCGCAAATATTGCTACTTCAAAGCTATATTCAAATGGATAGCTAAAATAACCATTAACAAATTTAAATAACTCGTAATTATATGGTCCACACAGAATCAACGAATTTCCTTGAATTAAGATTTTTTATTTTTTGGAAAGCATTGAAGGATATTTTTTGTGAGTGTCCATGGAAGACAAAAATACCTTTATTTCTTTGGGTCACTTCTTTTTTTGATTTTATAACGGAAAATGTAGTGAAAACGTGGTTTCTTGGATGTTCAACATTAAACGGGCATATCTTATTTTTTCCACAACGGATTTCCGCAGCCTATTTTTTCCTTAAAAGGGAAGAATATTGAAACCAATATTGAGAAAACGAAAAATCAAAAATGCCAATTTCTCAATTTTGCTTATAGTTTCAGGCGTATATAGTTCGGTTCATGTGTAAAGAAATTTTTTGAAAATCGTCGGACTGTGTATATTAACTCCTGATTTTCGGTATTTTAAGGATTATAGCTACAATTTTTAACCAAACCGGCTGTATTTTGACATTTTATGTTCTTATGGAGCACAACTTCTTCGCCAAAAACTGTCAACATAGGTTCATGTTTATGTATAGCCCCCATATAACGTTACCTCCGGATTTTCGGTATTTTGAGGATTTTAGCTAAAATTTTTAACCGAACTAGCTGTTATTTACTATTTATAGTTCTTTGGGCTCACAACACTTCTTCAACAAAAATTGTATGTGTTTCGGTTTTTTGGTTATTTTGAGTAATGCGAAATTTGATGTTCCCTGCAGTCACGAAACTTATTCACCAAAAATTGTATAGCCCTCATATAATGATACCTCCCATTTTTGAGGGTTTTAGCTATATTTTTCTGACTGAATTTGACATTTGAGGATTCCTGAAGTCACGAAACCTCTCCACCAAAAATTGTCGTCATAGGACCATGTTACTTAATAGCACCCATACAACGGTACCTAAAGATTTCAGTAAATTTCAGTATTTTAGCTACATTTGTTGACCGAACTACCTGTAATTTGACATCTGAGTTCACCAGCCCAGCAAAAATTCGGATCCATTAGTCATTACGTAACCCATTACAAAGTAATGTAAACAAGCATCTTTTCCAATTACAAGTAATCTGAAAAGTAATGGGATACTTCTTAAAAAAATTACAAGGCAAACCTACTTACTTTGCTCCTCGCTAAGTAATGAGGACGGTGGCACAGTGAGTGTGTGTCCGACTATAAATCCTAGGGTTGTGTATTCAACGCTCACTGTCAGCACGCGAGTTTTTTTTAATTAAAAAATAACAGTTCGTGTTGCACATGTGCACTGCACATTTAAGTTCTTAAGCAACCTTTAATATTCGTGTGCGTGGCACAGTGTGTAGTGTCTTCGACTAGAAATCAGAGGGTTCGTGTGTTCAACTCGCACAGGGAGCGAAATAAAATAAAGTAAAATGAAAGTAAGAAGTGTGTTGAAATTAAAAACAAATTCTCCACATCAACTGTTCTAAACATAGAATTTTTTTTCAACTTACTTTTCAACTTCTAGTGGCAACAGAATAACTAGTTATTCTAGTGGTCATAAAATAACTACAAACTGAGTGCGACATGCCCTTGTAAAAATAATGGGGAAGAAAGGGGGTCTGCGAGTAGTTACGGCTGCCAAAAATCCCTTACAAAACCCATGATTTTGGGAGGACTTTTTTTTGCTGGGTAGGTTCATGTTTTGGTATAGACCCCATATAACGGTACCTTCCGATTTGCGTTATTTTGAGTAATGTGAAATTTGATGTTCCCTGCAGTCACGAAACTTATTCACCAAAAATTGTCAACAAAGGTTCGTATTTATGTATAGCCCTCATATAATGATACCTCCCATTTTTGAGGGTTTTAGCTATATTTTCTGACTGAATTTGACATTTGAGGATTCCTGAAGTCACGAAACCTCTCCACCAAAAATTGTCGTCATAGGACCATGTTACTTAATAGCACCCATATAACGGTACCTAAAGATTTTAGTTAATTTCAGTATTTTAGCTACATTTGTTGACCGAACCACATGTAATTTGACATTTGAGTTCACCAGTGGTCACAAAACTTATCCAACTTATAAAACGGTAGCAACGATTTAAAGTTTTTTAGATTTGTTTGTTTTGTTTAGTTGCAGATTCAATCATATGATTGCTTAAGTCTGGAGTATCCCCCATTGGCTTAACTTCATCATTACCTTTCTATACAGACGGTAATGTTTACAAAACGCACTGACAGCCTGCAAAATTTACTGATGGCTACCAATATCATGATTTCATCCTGGCGAAGGGAATTATCACTTGGCTTTTCAGTCTTTGAAATGATGATTTTTCTGTGAAAACCTGGACTCTTTAAGCATCGAGTATTCTCATGTTAATAAGAATGCTGCTCACTTTTCGGGATTCCCAAAAAACACCAGAATTTATATAAATTGTATATAAATTTTCATGAAAGATTGGATGTCCTTTGGCATATATGGTTTTCAGTGGTTAAAAACGTCTCTATCAAAAATTGTGAACATTGACCCACGCTATGGTATAGTCCCCATATAACTGTACCGCCCGACATTGACTACCGAATTAGCCTAAGGTGTTATGTGTTCCCAGACCCCAAAAAATCTCCAGATAAATTTGTGAACATTATATATTTCACAAAAGTTCAGAATATTTCATGGTGAAGTGTATAAAATTTCAGCCGAACTTCATGCTTTTTTACTTGTTATAATTTTCAAGTGCACTTTATTGAAATTGCAAAAGAAGTTATTAAAAAATAATTAAAGCATTTTAGGTTAGGATAAGATTTGTGTTCATTATTATTTCTGAAGAAAAATGTTCAATATAAGACGTTTCTACATACTGTAATTTAATAAAAATAAAGATTTCGAGATAATAGTCGACAAAATTCTTATTCTGGCTAGGTAGCTTAACTGCAACATATACAAGAGAGAACCCTGAAAATTTGGAGTTTCCTTTTGTAGTTTAAATTTTAAAACAAAAGGAAAAATGGCATAAGCCGCCTTTGGAGATTTTCCGAATATAATATGATGTGACACAAGAAGTTGCGTTACCACATTCTGTCTGTCGTGTATTTCAATAAAACAAGACAAGCATTAAAAGTTGACGCTGTTATGGGCTCCGACCTCTTTGATTCGGTTGACGTCTGGCAAATTTATGTCACAGAGTGTGGTTTCATAGGATTACAACTCTTTAGGCAAAACTTAAAAGAAAGATAGATTTTTCCAACCGCTATTCTACGTTCTTTTGGCTGGCTATGAACTGTATGTGTGTTGGTATGTTTTCTTTGTTGCACCGGATAGAGAATATTTTTTTTTGTTAATTTCTCAAGAAAATGAAAACACAAAACAATGATGACATGTACGTCAACGTAAACGTTTACGTCATCGCTGAAGAAAACGTTGACAGTGGCGACGAATCTCGAGCAAACTTAATAATTCATGAAACCGAAGAAAGTTTTTGTTGTCGCATTACTTTCGGATCTTTGTTGTCCTTGTAATGAAAAATAAACGACACTGTTTGCGTGGTCGCTTATTTGTATGTGTGTGTGTGATTAAGTATGATATGCTGTTGTTATGTGCAGAGCTGATTCATGTGTAGTATGTATGTGAGAGCAAGCAAAAAGATGTGGATATGATTATGGAATTCCTTGTAAGGCTCTTTTAGCCCCAAAAGCTTTTCTTTCATATATTAATAATAAGTACATAAAACGGCGAACAAAAGAAAGAATTAAACAAAAGAATGTTAAATCACACACAAACCTAGCCACGACACACGTTGTAAATGTTGCAGGCTGTAGTCTCCTGCTATACTTTTTAACAACCACACATATACACCATACATATGAACCCGCTTTTGTGTTCGTCCCATACTTGGGCTTTCGTAAAATATAAATTAATGAAAGTATTTATGTCCGAGAAGAGCTTCCAGGAAACCAGAGATGAGAAGCTTAATTGCCAATATTACTCAATACAGCGGAATGACTATTCAAAAAAACAACGTGAATCCTTTGGCAGGCAAAATCTTACCCAAAGCAAGGCACATAACATAAAGTTTCCTAAACTGAATTGATTAAATACTTTTAATACTTTTTCACACTAACAAAAATTTGAAAAAAAAATCCATTAGCTTCGCTGAAATCAAATGACCATTAATTAAATGCAAGGTTAGTGATTTTTGCCAAAGCAACGCAGCACAAAGTGTCATAAATTCGAAAGTCATGATGCAGACTTCCAAAAGTTTGCAAACATTTGTATACTGTTGCTGCCAAAAGGAACATTAATAATAAAGTTTTAGCTCATGTTGGTGACACCCAAGGGAATACTGTTTTGGGCTATATATTCAATCTCCTGCCAACACACAAACCTCCTCCGAGCAGTGAATCTAATTGGAATGTTCCAAATGTCATGCGTATTATAAAAACGCTGGTCCAACATTTCTGAATGGCGAGTTATTGACAAAATCGCACACCCCGCTCACACATACACCCACCCACTCACCTTAAATCCATTGTTCATACTGACCCAAAACAATGTGAAAATGTGAACATTTGAAATTTAACGACATACATATATTTTAGTATGCAATCCTTTTGTTTTCAGCTCGAGGTATAAAATGACAGATGTGCACAGTTGTCAAACTTGTTTTTATTACGTTGAAGTAACATTGTATCCTCGTAAGTGTTTCAATACAGCTGTTTTTTCGCTTATTTTGGCATATTTTATTGAAGGGAATTTTCACATGATTTTGTGATTTTAGGTGAATGGATTTGATTTTACTTAAGGGAAATATAAAATGTATTCGTCGTGCATCATGTACCGATAGAGACTTCTAAAGTGGCTTGGATATTTCTGTTCCTTTTTAAAACAATAAATAATTTATTTTTCAATTAACTGCTCTGTTCTAGAACCTGCAAGAGTCTACTATATTTGAAACTTTGACAAATTTTTCCTTTAAAAATTAAAAAAAAAAACTAATAGTAGATTCTTGAAGATTCTGGAACAGAGCAACTACTTGTAGCAATACAAATTCTTTCCAACAGTCAGATATCACATCGAAATTTCGGATTGGAAAATTTCATAAATTCCAAAATATTTATTCGAAACAATTTTATTAAAAAACGAGAAATATATAAAGGATATGCCAAACCGTGAGAAGCATAAAGGATATGTTTAAGTAGGCATTGAAATCAGGGGCATTTTCTGTCAAAATACATCACCGTTCCATTGAAAACGTGTCCTAATCTATTAAAATACTAGATGTTGAATGTTAAATGGTAGGCAAGATTTGCCAATATTGAAAGTCCGAAATCTAAGTCAGTAAAAAGTACAGTTATATGGATACATACTTGGGAATGTACCATTACATGGATATATACCACTTTTAGAACTTGCGATTTCTCTAGCCCCATTAGCGTTATTTTGAAAATTGTTTTTCGTAACATTTTCAACACACAAATATACATTTCCGCAGTTTTGACCTTTTGTACTATTTGAACTCTCTTTTCACTGAGACATTCTTCTGTAAATATGTATGTACATGTTAATAAGAAATCACTCCATTTCACATGGTGTGATTTTGAAATAAATTCAATATAATGTAAACAAGAAATGGAAATAATGGAAACAAGAATATGTATAAGCAATGCAATTTAGAATGTTATGTCTGATCGGATTTTGAAAGATATGACGTTTTCTGTTAACAACGACCCGTAGGGCTATAATTATATGTTGCTTTTAAATATCTCTACTTTAAGAAAATCAAGAGATTAAATAGTTTTTAACATTTATCATTTTTACATCACTAATATAAAAGTTATGTTTTACAAACTTAATCTAATACTTGAGGAGTACACCTCGCTTTACGTCATTTATACTATCCAAACAAACGCGACTCAGAGTAAAACGACGCAAAGCGAATTATGATTTCCAATGAAAAACCATATAAAGTTCGGAGATCGGTTCCAGGGTGAAGAAAACGCTACTTTTTTAAAAAGAAAACGTACTGCAGTAAGACAGTTTTCTTTCACTACACATTGATCAAATTTTTCTTGAACGTTTTTTTTTTTCTTGTAGCAACTGATATTTCGAACTGCCGGCTGGGACACCCTTTTCTCAGTCAGTATCGTTTTTATACCCTCATCCTTTAGGCTAACGAGGGTATGTACACTTTGTTATGACTAAAAGTGTGCCTCTTCGTAATAATGATTTAAGACCCCAAGTAATTTTGGAAGAAATGCGTTTCAGACAATTTCCAGTTGAATTAGTCCTGTCCGTCCGCTGGTCTGGATGGCGGTACGCACAATAACTCTCGAACAGACCAAACGTTGCATTTCGTAATAATTTGCCCAAACTTATTTTAAATTCGAAGATGGGCCACATCGGTCCGCTTCGACGGTTACCGCCGCCACAAAACTTAAACATTCTTCTGTAAAATGGGGTGAACGATAAATCTCGAAGGGAGCAAATGTTTTGGTCCAAACTTTGCAAATCGTAATAATCCTTCCAGATATACAGTGGTTGTCACTGAATTTTCAATTTCAATTTAAAATTTCATCTTTATTAACTGTTAATATTTACAAATATAAACATGGTTTGAGATATTATATATATATATACTACAACAATTTATTTCGGAGGTATCGTTGATAGCTTAAATTTTGAGTTTTAATTAAATAATTCAGATTAAAGGAAAAATAGGTAAAACCTTTATATGTATAAATTTTTGGTTATTTCAAATCTATTGAAAATTTATATGAATATGACATTATTATATGAGTATAATATTATCATAACCATATGATTTTCAATTTGATGATATTTAGGAGAATATGAAGTTATGATATATCTCGACATTCCCATATCAGCGGATATGTGGAATTTTCAATGCTTTCAAAATATTTGTTGCTAATTCTATTTATGTAGTCGTTGACTTTTTCGTATTTCGTTGATTGGTGAAGAAGATCAGTGGAGTATCTCCAGTGCTTTTTGTTGATTATTTTAAGGCATTTGTTTTGAATGATCTGTAGTTTTTTTAATATGCGTTTTAGCTGCTTTGTACCAGATCGGACAGGCATATGTTAATGTAGGCCTGATAACACTTTTGTATAGTAAATTTTTATTGAGTATATTGAGAGATGACTTCTTATTAAGCATGGGCCATAAAGTTCGCAATACATTCAAACCCTTTTTGCGTGTTTCTTCAATGTGTTTGCCGTAATTTAATTTCTTATCCAAGGTAACTCCTAGATATTTTACACTATCTAGTATTGGAACACTATTAGTTCCTAACTGGAGATTTCTATTAGGGTTTCTCTTTGGCGAATTGTTATATGGGAAAATAATTGCTTGGGTTTTAGCTGCGTTTATCTTGATTTTCCATTTATGAAAATACTTCTTGCATGCACAGAATCCTTTTTCCATTTTTTTAAGAAGTGACTTTGTAGTTTTGCTGACTGCAATAAGTGCTGTATCATCAGCATAGTATGCCGTTGTAATATACGAAGGTGGTTTAAAATCCGATGTATATATGGAATATAATAAAGGGGATAATATTGATCCTTGAGGTAAACCGTTGATGATTGATTTCGGGGACGATGATATTCCATTCATAGATACCACAAACGAACGATTCGATAAAAAATCTGCGATAATTTTACATAAATATGTTGGTACGTTTGAATTTATAAGTTTGTAGATTAAACCTTTGTGCCAGATGGTGCAACACGAAATAAAAAATGGAATCGTTTGGAAGAAATTTTTGAAAAAGTTTGAGGCTTTTTTCGCACTTATGTCAAGTGAGAGACGGCACCTATACAGTCCTATTGGAACCGGATCTACAGTGACTGTCACTGAAATTGATGCAACATGAAATAAAAAATGTAAACGTTGATAATTTCGAAACGAGTTGAGATTTCTTAACAATTCAAAATATAATTTTGTAGGCTGAAAAGTTGTCTTAAAGATCGAAATAATGGTTTTAGATCCCGTTTCAGACAATTTGTCTGACTGGTTGGAGCGAGATGGGCCATATTGATCTACTCTTTCGGGTACCTTTCCCACAAAATCCGACTTTGCACCTCATAATTTTTCTACCATATATAAATCAGGCTCAAATATGGTTCACTATTTCGGATAACTCCAGATCGAAATTTCGGAAAACCTCATTTTAAGTCCTGCTCTCTAGACACTTTGATTTTTTGCAAGTCCATACTTTCTGAGGAAGCGGTAAGAGCCACCTGCGGCAACTATGTGAAGTGGCTGGTGCGTACAACAACTTTCGAACTGGATACTGCGTTGGTCCAAACTTTGCATACCTAATATTTCTGTAAATATTAGATGAAATTCGAAAAAAAAAGTTCAAAAACGTTCGAAGATCCTTTTGGAAATTTTTACACAAACTACTCCGTGTGGTCCTGTTTACAGCGATATTGTGTTTTTCGTTGGCTAGTCCATTCTTCCTCACATAATGGTTCAAAGACTCTAAATTGGTGAGCGGGATATCCATCGAGAGGAATGACTCCCAAAATAAGAACCACTTCCAAAATTGACTAAAATAGACTATTTATTGTCATGCATATGTACATTTGTCATACGTCTAAAAATTGCCACAAATTTCTGAAAACCTCCTAAATTGTTGGAAGAAAGGCTATTGGTTGTGAAATTGATTAAAGTTTTAATTAACACAGACTGAGGGCATATCTCTGTCTACAAAGGCGACTGATACTTATTTATTTCTTTGAAGTTCGCGGTTCATAGATTTACGATAACTCTTTGCCAGGTCACTAGTTTCCCATTACGATACACATCAGTTTAGCTTACAGTAAACTTGTGAGAATGAAAACGCGATATTGTGTTTTTCGTGGGCTTGTCCAAAGACTCTAAATTACAGGGTGACCAACTGAAATGACTGGTGAGCGCGATATCTATCGAAAGGATTGACTCCCAAAATAAGAACCACTTACAAAATGGACTAAATAGACTATTTATTGTCATACATATGTACATTTGTCGTATGTCCAAAAATGGCCACAAACTTCTTTTCTGGGGTATAAGGATTTTGGTTGTGTAGCCGGTACTCGATCTGTCCATATATGAAAGATTCAATTCACATAGGCTGAGGGTATATCTCTGTCTGCAAAGGCGACTGATATTTGTTATTTTCTTCGAAGTTCTTTACGAGAGCACTTTGCTAGATCATGAGTATGGGTTAGATGTCAGGTTTACTAGCAGTAAACTTGTGAGAATCTTTAACTCCAGAAACTTACAAATCTTTAACTATCAGAAACTTACAAGACGATGCTCATGTAGTGTTGGAAAATATATAGCTTTTGTTTTTCAAATATTCTTTATTTGGTTTGAAAAATAAATTATAATGTAATTCAATTCCATTATACAAAATAAAAAATTACTAAAAAACACACATTAGGAAATATATCCACCCAACCCATTAGAAAGTGGCAGGGTTGTTTTTTATTTTCTGTAATTTTTACCCTAGCCAATGTTCATAAAAACGCTAAGTCAGAATAAACTAAAAATAACAAAATTTATTCTTCCTTTCAACCATGGTGGAAGCTAAGGAAAGCAGTTTAAGAAAGTAAACAAAAACAACAACAACAGCATTTACACAATGAAAGCGAAACTATTTCAAAAAAAGACAGGCCCTAAATAAGCGTCAGCCCTGCCAATGGAAATGAAAGCGTTTCCGACAAACATCATGCTTAAGATTATATATGCATATGTATGTAAGTATTGAAATAAATGAACATCGATATTTGTATGTATGTCAGCCAGTATACTTCTATGCAGACCTATTAACCATTAATGGTAATTGTGCAAACAAAGCAGAAGGAACCGCAACGAAAACAACATTTCGATCAAACTTGCCACATGGTTTGGTTTGCCATAATCGAAAAGAATTTCAATGAAGTTGTGTGGTATGAAAATAATTGAAGAATATAAATTCTTCAAATCAACCCAAGGAAAAATGTAATCACACAGAAAACATAGACTGTGAGTAAGTAAATCGCTGGCAGAAAACACGCATACAATGAACAGTAAATGCCAATCAAATGCCAAATCGATATTTCATAACAAAATACACAACGAATACATTCGACTCTACATAACATTAATTTTCTTAACTTCAAACGTTGGATAACAGGAATGTCTTCGGAAGTATAAATTCCATTATTCTTTAAAATCAGTTACCTTAAGTGAAAACATTCCATAACTGAAAAAATCAATGATATTTATGTTCCTTTTGTATGTACCCAGTGTGTACACTACATAATATATTTTATGTCTATCGAGAATTAGTTTTGTTTTACATATCGTTATACTATATAATGACTTTCAGATTAGAATTTGTCGAGTTGTATTGATAGCTACCAATTTTTGCTATGTCCCTTTCGTGTTCACAATTCAAAATCTCTAAATTCCTGATAAAATTAAATATATCAATATTCGAAACAAAAACATTGCTGTCTAGTTGTATATTCATCTGTTTGTATGGATGTGTGCTTCCTTTTATCTTGAAATGTCACATAACGTAGAAAAATAATTTGAAAGAATGTTGAAATAACAAATGGAATATTTGCAAGCAATTTTGCCCCTGAAAGAATTCATTGATAAATTTTTTAGAACAAATTTTTGGGAGTTCATCTAAACGTGAACATCAAATTCCTTGATTTATTTTCTAACTGACTGAATCCAATTGAACCGTAATTGTATGTAAGTAGTTCTGTTTAAAGGAGGACATGGGAATATAACAGCATCGCTTTTATCAATATGGGAATATTTTTGTATTGAAAATATTCATAAACCGTCACATGAACATACATTTAATTAAAAAAAAAAATAAAATTGAAAAATAACATTCTATTTAAAAATTTTTATTCTGCCTAGTTGATTGTTATTGCTTTGTCCGTTTCTGGACCTAATTTAATAAATGTCATTTTTCTATTGGTACATCTGATATTATTCCTGGATTAATTGCTAGTGAAGGGTTCTCAATAGATTTAGACACAAATCATATTAAACTGTATACGATAACATAGACGTACAGACAGTGCACTCTAGAAAAATTCGCCCCAAACGAAACTAGGAAATTAACTTCAAATTGTTAGGTATCCTTTTACTTTGAAAAATGGCCCCAATACAAAATCACCCGAAATTTTTGAATTTGGGGCTCATTTTCAAAATGCGATATCACCGCCAAACAACAAAATACAAGTAGGCTCCAAATTATTCGTTATTGTCACAAAATATCATTTGGGGTGTAATTTCCAAAAAGTTTTTAAAGATATTCATTCAATAGTTTAAATTGTAAAATATTAAAACCACATAGAAATAATGTCTTCTTTTCAACTGTACTTACATTCAAATACAAAATACATACAAAATAAGTGATAAGTGCCAACATGCGTAAAAACAATATGTAAATATCAGATTATCCGGATATTTGATCCGTAAGTTTGAATAAGAGTGTCCGTTGTGGAACAGGTCATTCTGAACCGAATTACTTGATATGGGTATCATATTAATGTTTGCATAGACGGTCGGACTGGCTTCAAATAGTCACGTATGGCGTATATCCAAAACTCGCTACTCGATCCAAAATTTGCCTTAATCTAAGTTTTTCCTACAGATTCAAGTTTACCGTCCTTCGGGTCAGTAAGATTTTCTAAGATTTTCACACCTGGGATATATTCAAAAACCGGCTTCGCCATCCAGAGTTTTCCAAAATCAAAGCTTTTTCTACGCTGTCCTTCGGCAGGGGCTTAAGATTTTCACCTTTGATGTATGTATGTGCAAAAGCCGGCGAAGCGATCCCAATTTTCCTGAATTCATTTTTTCTTTAAAATACAGTACAAGGATATGAAATAACATTAATACGAGGGGAACTATAAAAGTTTCTGGTTTCATAATGAAAACGCGAAAATTTATCATCAAAAATGGTTTTATTGCTTTTCAAAGTGTTCTCCAGCATGATTAATACACTTTTTCATGCGCTCAAACCAATTGTTGAAGAACTTTTTCTACGATTGAGACACCTCTAAAACATGGTTTTTGGAAGCTTCAACAGCATATTCTGGCGACGAAAATAGTTAACCACGCCTTTTTTCTTGATGTGCGGAACTCAAATGAAGTCATTGGGTGCCAAGGGCACTGCAGATGATCCATGAATTCAAGTTTTGTCCGGTCAAAAAGGCTCTGTATGGTTTGAATCGATGTGTGAAGGCTCGCATTTTCATGATGCACAATGATTCGTCTTATCTTATTCGTTTTTCGAATTTCTCAGCAGACTTCAGGCAAACAAATTCTAGTGTACCACTGAGAATTAACCGTCCTACGGTACTCAAGGCGTATTTTCGCCTCATGGTCAGGTTTGCCGAAGAACCATTTGCTTCGAAGTGCTTCTTCAATGAATAACTTTTGTTGGGTTTGGTTCGTTTTCGAAGGCCCTTACGTTCAATTGCTGTTTTGTTTCGGGCTCATACGCATAGATCCAAGATTCGTCGTCTGTGACCATATTATAAACGTCGCTTTGCACAAATCGACAAGGACCTTTTTTGAGCGATTGTCAAATTGTGCTGTATCTAAAGAGAACACCCCATTTTTGCGGCCAGGTGTTCATGCAATATCAAATATTAGTTGGTGGAAGAAATGCCCTAGGATGCTTCTATCTCACGGCATTTTCCATACATGCACGGCTTATATTTTCCGGCACAGCGGACGTTTTAGAGAGCCACGTTTGAATTCATTAAACCAGTTTTTAATAGTACTATAGGATGGTCCTTTATCGGCACCAAAACATTTAGTGTGGTCGATGAACTCTTGCCGTGAATATCCACGTCGAAATTTGTGCAAAATGATCGGACGAAAATGTTCACAAGTAAAGTCAATTTTTTTTGCAAAGTGATTTTTTTCATTTTACTGTAAACAACCCTACCCATGGTCGTATGTCAAACTGTCCTGAGTACGCTTAGACTAAAAACTATCAAACTTTGCAAAAAATGTCAAATGACGTCTGGCAACACTGCGTGTTGGCAAAAAAAAAAAAAACGCCTAGGCAAAAAAAAAAAACGTCAAATGTAAGAAACTTTTCTAGTACCCCTCGTATGACATAACATTGAATAACATAGAATGAAGAAAATATCCGATTTCCATATACCTGTTTGGGACATATTTTAATTTGCGATTTGGAGTGTTATTCCATGGTTCCTTATTTCTGTACTCCATAATATACACATTATAACATTAGTGTTATCAATAATATCACGAAAAATGATCGCTTTTGGATAATTTTTTGTCACATAAATGAATGACGACGATTACATGACAGGGATTATGCAATATTAAAACCACATGGTGCAAACGTTAATATGCCCACCTTGCATACATAAGCTAGTCAGTCCGAAATTTTTTCAGCAATCTAAAACTATTTGAGCTTTAGACACATAGCACATAGGGGAGAATAATGTTAATATGTTATAGCCTGAAATAATACAAATCGGTTCAGATTTAGATATAGCTCCAGTATGCCAACCGACTTCATATAGAAACGCACAAAGTGCTATATATATTTCAGTCCGACAAGCTAAAAGTAATACACAAGTACAGAATTAACCTATAACAATTTCGGTCAAGTTTTATACAAATATACACTATCTTTATCTGAACCGGTTTAAAAAAATGGTCTATTCACATTTGAACTACTTAAACACTACATAAATTTCTTGAGAATAGCGCGTTTTTTCGGAATTACGCAAGCATGTACAATTTTTTATGGTTGATTCGTACGAGTAAGGCACATAAAATAAATAGAAAATTTAACATAACTCCCAAAATTATTTTGGAACTAACATATTTCAGTCAATGAACTCGGACATAACTACCAACAAATTTGGATGCGGGCCTACATGCCGAATAACACATCAGACGGCTTTTATAGCATGTACATTAGTCTTGTTTTAACTCAAAGATTAAGATTGCCAAAGTTTGAGCACAATTGGAATATCATATTCATTGGAATATCATAATAAGCCGTTGAAACTTTGTTGCTTTTTGTCTTTTCTGATATGTGTTGATCATGTGTGCTGCAAAATATGAGTATTCGTGACCGATGCTATTTTATTATAGCGCCGATTTCAAATAGCATCGCTAGCAATATTTTGTGAAATTTGTTGCTACATGTTGCCATTGTTCATTGTTGTTAAACATATTTCGAAGAAATTTTTGCAGGCAAAGCTGCAAAAATTCGGTGCTTTTGCTAATATGCCGTTAGCATTTTAAACCCTGGGAATATGTTAACACGTGCCACTGGGGCCAAACGTGAATTTCAGTGAAATTGCTTTAAAGGTCGTAATTATTGTCCAATCGATGAGAAGACACTTTGAGGCAAAATCGGCACGTGCTATCATATTCCAAAAAATTAAACAAAAAATTTAACAAAAAAAAAACAATTAAGGGTGAGCCGCTTAAAAAAAATTTGATATCGATTTTTTAAAAGCACCCTAATGTATATTAGGGTTATATTTTGTTAAGACCTGAATGTTTGTTTTGGTTGAAGTTTCCATCTCATTTGATTGTTTTTAAGTCTGGAGTATTACCCGAATGGCTTAACTTCATCATTACTTTCTATTACAGAGAGTAATGTTTTTCAAAACTAACTGACATCATTTCATCCCGGCGAAGGGAATTATCAATTGGCTTTTCAGCTTTTTGAAATGATGTCTTTTTTCTCAAATAAATTGAATTTTAATAAAATATTAATTAAAAAGTGATGCGATAAAAGACCTCCTTGCCGCATGTTTTTAAATTTTTAGTTATCAGCACTTTGGACAATTTTTTGAAGTAACTATAAGCAGATATACAACTGATAGCAAACTTTAGTGAAACACTACATAACCAAAATGATAGGGGATAAGGGTTTGTGCGTGACCGTTTTCAATATTTATATGGAATAAAATTTATTTTAGTCATTAATAGGCAAAAGATCATTCATTCGTGAAACAGGAAATAATTTCTATTTTTTTTTTTCAAATTATTTGTTACAAAAATATAATTTCAAAGTGAATTGTGAGGAAGGTTTGCAATATTTCGATGGAATAGATGTTAGTTTAGTCATAAATAGGCAAAACTTCATTCATTCTTGCTACATAAAAAATATCGAAAAAAATATATTGGCTTTTTTTGATGTACAGGTAATATAGAGTATGCCGCACAAAAATTTAAGTCGATCGGAGTAAAATGGGCTGAGATATGACCGTTCAAAGTAAAGAGCCCGCTGTGTTTTGTATGCAGAGGCGCAACTTCAAACGCGCGTTGCATTTGAAGTCGCATTTTTGAAGTCAGTGCAAACCCCTCATAAAATAGTATAAAATTTTCGCCTTCAAATTTTGAAAAGATGAAATTTTGAAAAGTTTTTCATTAGTGAAATTATTCTTATTTAATATGCTTTACTTTGACCGGGAAATCGTGAAATGTGCGAGCTTAAGAATCCTTTGTTTGATTAAAATTATCCATTATTACAAAAAATACTTGCTGGTAACTAATTTTTACCCAATTTCATGGGTCATTCAAATTTACTTTACCGTTAAGTCGTTACAATAAAATAATAACCATTACTTATATATATATTTACACATTTAGTGAAGCATGTACATTTACTAAGAATAAATTGTTCGGCTTATTGATTTACTATTGGTTTCACTGTATTCACGTGTTGTAGCTTGGACGCCAATAATTATTAAGATCTCCAAAAACAACATGATGTTTGTTGTTTGTTTTCGAATAGTTTTCTGTTTTCGACTTTAGCATCCTCTTACCCACATTCTACTTTATTGCTAATTGTTGTGAGTGCGTGAGTTTCGCACAAGAGTGTGTCCCATACATACACATTTACAAATGTTTGTATGGACTTGTTTGTTCGATGTTCAAGTTGTCTATTGAATTTATGAGTATTTTTCAGTCAGCAGAACGTGCAGTCCAAAGAAATTAATGAATATCCATGTATCCTAAAACTAGTACATACTATACACACATACATGTACGTATGTACATATTTGTACATGTGTATGTATAATCTTATTATAGTCAATCGAAAAAAAAACTTAACAACTAACCCATCATTGGTGATGTGATCGGCCATATACAATTAATGGCGTTTGTTTCAGCTGCTCTTTCATTTCAGGGAATCGTGCCCTCGTGGAATATGATTAATGTTATGAAACACTATTTGAAGTTCGAAATTATGTTTGAGGAATTATTTGCCAACAAGTATTCACACTTAAATCGACAATAGACATCATAATTAATTAATTATATTAATACATCTATCAGTATGTCCGCAGGCTCATGTGTTTATGGACAAACAAATATACTACGGGGAGTAATACCACACAAAGAACAACGTTTGTCGGTCATTTTCATTCTTAACATAATTGCTGCCATAATCTAATAATTGAAATCACATACAGTTGTCCTCGTTACGCATTTGAGATACAATGAAAAAACAATAACTGCGTTTCATATAAAATTAAATATCATAATGCCGAATTATACCCAAAGAACTAACTAATAATTTATGAAAGGAATCCAAATATTAGAGCTGACAAACTATCGATAGTCCGACTATCGTTTCGATTGCTGTGGTAAAGCAAAGGTTATGTCGCATTGTGTTCATTGATAGTTAATTTTTATATGTTATTCGACAGTAAACAATAATTAAACAAAAAAAATTAGGTCAAAATACAGTATAGTCCTTATAATCCAGGCACCACATGTTTCGGCGATGTCCGAATTATCAAATTGTCCGGATTACCGAGTAGTAACATAAAACATATATAAAATCATTAATAACGGATGTTTACTAGATAATAACCTGACATCTAAGGTAAACGATTTTGCGAAAATAAAAAAGTCATACAACATGTTCATACAAACAAGTATTGCAATTCTCTAACTCACTGTTTCGCTTTACCGACAAAAATCATTACAATTAAAACTCTTATTATTTCTGTAATTAACGATATTTTTCAGTAAGATAATCACAAAAAAAATAGTCGTTAAGTTCTGCCAGTAGCAAGAGTGCTGTAAACTTTTATTTAAACTTTTCATTCATAATTGTGTGTGTGTTATTTGTTAGAGAATCTAAAAATGTAACAGCTAAGCTATCATTCCCAAAGCTTTAAATGTTTTAAACATATCCAGGTAAAATATTCTTGAAATGCATTATATGCTCCCTAGGAACTCTCTCTACGGATACGTTGTGAAATGCAATAATCGGTTTTTAGATTATTCGGTTTTCGTCTAAAACATAAAACTCGATTTTCGGTTAATCGATTTTGTAAAAGTGTTCCAAAAGTGGACTTAAGATTTTTCATTAACAATCGAAAAGCGACTATAATCTATTATAATCGACCGTTTCCAATAACCAATTACGACTATTAGTCGACTACGATTAATGGTGAACTACCACTAATAGTCAACTCCGTTCTTCGAAAGACGATTAGGAATAATCGATTATACGGTTTTCGCACAGTCAGTAGTCGACTACGGGTTTTAGACATTTTACCGATTAACCGAAATCGACTTAACATATACCTAACAGAAGGCTAATGAACTAATTCCTTTAGAGGAAAGGAACACACAACATCATTTTTAAGGGAACTAGGCTACTCAAAACTAGGTTTAAAATACTGTTGCTTATCATAGTCAGCCATCAATAGTTGAACGGTTGAAAATTATTCTGCAGATTTAGATAGTTAACAGTGGCTAGCCACTTATTAATACACCAATTGTTATTGCTAAGAACGAAAACGTCAATATGATATAAGTACCCAGCAAAATAAATTGGAAGTATTGCAATGTAGACTAGTTCTTTCACGGCATGTTTTGATGTAGTTCAAACGGAGTCGTGAAAGAGGCACTTCGTTCGATACATTTTTAAAGCAGTTGCTTAGTGATCCCTAGTAAGGCAAACATTTTGCTGGATAAGTATCTAATGCTAAAGATAGGAAAAAATATTGATGCCCGGTTTATCGAGGTACGAAAAATATGAAATGTCCGTATTACAGAGTCTACAATGTAAAAAATTCTAGTGTCCCGATTATTGAGACTATACTGTATTAGAAGGCATTAAGACGACAAAATTTTCTCGATTTTGTATTTGCCATTTTTGCAAATTTCTGGAAAAAGAAATATCTATTTCTCGAGAACTATAACAGATATTGTGTCCATAGTTTTTTTAGGTAGAATTCTTGCCTTTACATGAGCTAATTTATTTTTTCTCAGGTACTAAATTTAAGTTAAATTCCAAATTTAGTGGACTAGAATTTATGGGGAACAGCCTGAAAAAAATTGTTTTAGCAGAATGATGCCTGAAAGTGTCCTCTTTCAGCCCATATATGTTTTTGTACCTGTCCGTTTGAAACTTTTTTAAATTTATTGAAATTACATGGGCAAAAATGTGTCCTTGCCGTTTTCCCATATGAATTATGGCTTTTTTAATTTCTGAGCATATTTAAAAAAAAACAATCGTTGGCACCGCAAAATGCCCTTTACCACAAGACTATGCAACACCAAAAATTGCAAAAGTAGTATAAGATGTGCTCTTTCAGATGAAAGAAAGAATTAATTAAAAATATTGTTGACTTCTTCAACAAAAAAATTAAAAATTAGTTTTTTGGTCTGCACAGCTAGGGATAACCCCTGAATCGGACACTTTTTGCAAATAAATAAAAAAAATCAAAAACCTCCATTATTTTTTATGTGTTGTTGCGCCTCAGAAAGAAATACTCATAACTTATTTAATATTGGTCCAAATAGAAAAATCGTTTTCTGTATTTTTTGTTTTTTATGCAATTTTCGCGATTTATTAATAAAAGTAAATTTTATCAATGATTGTACTCTTCGATTTTTTGTAATAAACTACAAATAATTCTAAAACTTTCCTGTCTTATCTGGTAGTGGGATTCAAATAACTATTTTTTCTTAATTTTTTAAAATTTGTCAAACATTTTTTTCTGAAAGACTTGTTATTTTAAATTTAAAGCGAGAAATTGTACTTTTTAACATTTGTTTTGTTGTTATACCCTCAGCCTTTAGGCTAAGGAGGGTATATACACTTTGATACGACGAAAATGTGCCTCATCGAAATAATGGTTTTAGACCCCAAGTATGTTTGGACGAAATGTGTTTCAGACAATTTGGAGTCGATCTAGCAATGTCCGTCCGTCTGTCTGTCCTGCTGGCTGGAGCGCAAGATAACTCTCGAACGGATGAACCGATTCGGTTCAAATTTTGGCTTTCGTAATATTTTGCCCAAACTTAGTTTAAGTTCGAAGATGAGCTACATCGGTCCACTCTTTCCGGTACCTCCCCCACAAAAGTTCGAAAATGTTCGGAAAGTTTGTGCGCACGATTACTCTTGAAGGGAGTGACCGATTTGGTCCATACTTTGTATAGCGTAAACTTTCTACAGAGTAATATGAGGTTCCAATATGGTCTCAATAGGTCCACTCCGTCGGGTACCTGCCACACAAAATTTCGGAGAAGTTCAGTTTAGGACCATCTCTCGAATCGCTTTGATTTTTGTTTTAACAACTTGTAGTCACTGCCCTCTATACGACGGTACAAGTTTCATCAAGGGCAAGTCTGTACTTCCTGAGAAAATAGCACGAAAGTTGCAATAAACCCCTATGACACCGTGTGAGGTGGTTGGAGCGCAAGATAACTCTTGAACGGATCTGTCGATTCGGTCCAAAATATGGCCTTAGTAATATTTTGTCCAAACATAGTTTAAGTTTGAAGATAAGCCATATCGGTCCACTCCTTCAGGTACCTCCCCCACAAAAGTTCAAAAATGTTCGGAAAAATTGTTCGTACGGTAACTCTTGAAGGGAGTGGCCGAATTGGTCTACACTTTACACATCCTAATATATCTACCAGATATAGATCAGGTTCAAATATGGACTATATTTGTCAACTCCATCCGGTACCTCCCACACAATGACCCACTTTATGACCTGCTCTCGAATCACTTTGATTTTTGTTGAAGCGACTTGCATTCGCTGCCTCAATTACGATGGTAAAAGTTTTTTTAGGGACAAGTCCATACTTCTTGAGAAAACGGCCCGAAGGGTGTAAAAACCCCCTATGGCACCATATGTTGTGGCTGGAGATCCACTTCCATAACGGTCAATGTCGATCCATTCCTTTCAGTATATCCTCCGCAAAACTTTTGATCTTTAATCCTAATCAACATTTTTGTCGGTTCAAAATCCCAAAAGTTTTAAAACCACCTAAATACATACGTATTTTGGGAAAAAATAGTTTCAATATACACAGGCTGAGGGTATATCTCTGTCGGCTGATACTTTTTTACTTGTTTTATTTAGGAATTGAATTTACACATCTTAAAAATGGCTTCATTCTGGAAATGGTTCAGCAATTATTATACCAGCCCTACAATAAATTGACTAAATTGATGACCTAATAACTTCAGCTCGGGAATTATATGAATGGGCATCCGAGCCGAATAATCTACCAAATATTAAAGTGATATTTTCTTCAGAAGATTATTATTTAAATACGAAAGGGGATTTGAATTTGAAATGTGCAAGGCCTAAACCTATCGCGGGTAAACAAAACTTCATTCAATAATACCGACTAATACTGATACAATAATTGCTAAACCATTCTTAAAAGTTGCAAAATGGAGAAATTTTTAATGTTTAAGTTAAATTCATAAAAAAAACATTAAGAAAAAATAGTAATTATTCGAATCCCACTATATAATAACAGTACTTAAAATGTGTGTAATTAATCGCAGTTTATTAAAAAATCGAGAGTAAATCATTGACAAAAATTGATTTTTATTATTGAACAGCGAAAATTGTGCAATTTTATCTATTTTTTATTAGATAGGTAATAAAAAAACAAAAAAAAGTTTTTTCTACAAAAAAAGTTATGAGTATTTACTTGCATATCGTATTTACTTTGGAACCGTTAGCCAAAAACCAAATGACTTAAGGCGAACTGAACCAAAATAATTAATATTTAGTTTTATATTTGACTACTCTCGACATCACCAACATCAACAGGCTTCTATGTCTGTGAGAAAATTTCGTGATGATCCGATCAAAATTCCGACTTGTAGTGTGATTGCAGAAAAAGTGAAAAAAGGATGCATTACCGACTATTGCGATATCTCTATTATTTGATCACCTACGTCAACCTAATTTGCATAATTTTAAAGATGGGATTTTCTACTTTCTTAGTCAGGATTTGCATTTAGAAGGTCCCCAACCAAAGGTGTGATATCTGTCATTATTTTTAAAATCGCAAAAATGAAAAGTTGGGTTCTATTAGCTACTATTGCGATATCGTTGTGTGACCACCTGCGACAACCTACGTTACATCGTTTCAAAGGTAATATTTTCTAGTTTCATTGCCAAGTTTTGCTATTTTATACCCCTTATAGACGCTAAGATATTTGCTTTGGAATAAAATGTAGACTTTTTCTCCAAATAACTTTCTTGCTCATTCCGATCCCTAATTATTATCCGACCATCACCAAGATCAATAGGCTTCTTCCCCTCTGGGACCCCCATCAACACCCAAAATTTCCTGACGATCCGATCAAAATTGCGACCTTTAGCGTGATTTCCAAAAAAATATAAAAATGGGGTGTATTACCGACTATTGCGATATCTCCGTTAGTTGGTCACCTACGCCGACTTGGTTGCATCATTGTAAAGATGGGATCTTCTAATCTTATAGTCAGGCTTTGTTTTTGGAAAGTCCCCAACCAAACCTGTGGTATTCGTCATTATAATTAAAATCGCAAGAATGAAAATTTGGGTTTTATTTGCGACTATTGTGATATCTTCGTTGTTTGGTCACCTACGAGAACCTACTTTACATCATTAGAAAGGCGATATTTTCTACTTTTATTGTCAGGTCTTGCTTTTGGTATACCCCATATAGAAGCTGAGATATTCGCTTTGGTAAAAACCGTTGTATTTTTATCCAAATAAGTTTTTTGAACATTACGACCCCTAAATATTATCCGACCATCACCAAAATCAATAGGCTTCTTCCCCTCCGGGACCCTCATCAACACCCAAAATTTCGTGACGATCCGATCAAAATTGCGACCTGTAGCGTGATTTTCAAAAAAATGGAAAAATGAGATGTATTACCGACTAATGCAATATCTCCGTTATTTGGTCACCTACGCCGACCTAGTTTGCATCATTGTAAAGATGGGATCTTCTACTTTCGCAGTCAGGCTTTGCTTTTGAAAAGTTCCCAACCAAAGCTTTGATATTCGTCATTATACTTAAAATCGCAAGAATGAAAATTTGGGTTTTATTTGCGACTATTGTGATATCTTCGTTGTTTGATCACCTACGAGAACCTACTTTACATCATTAGAAAGGCGATATTTTCTACTTTTATTGTCAGGTCTTGCTTTTGGTATACCTCATATAGAAGCTGAGATATTCGCTTTGGAAAAAAACGTTGTATTTTTATCCACAAAAGTTTTTTGCCGATTCCGACCCCTGAATGTTATCCGACCATCACCAAAATCAATAGGCTTCTTCCCCTCCGGGACCCTCATCAACACCCAAAATTTCGTGACGATCCGATCAAAATTGCGACCTGTAGCGTGATTACAAGGTTTAGATGGACAGACGGACAGACGGACGGACGGACGGACTGACGGACGGACACACATAGCCAGATCGACTCAGCTCGTCGAGACATTCATTTTGGTATATATAAGTATGGGTCTACGACAATTATTTCGATGCGTTACAAACTTTTTGGGCAAAACCAACTTATAATACCCTCCCCACATAGTGGTGTAGGGTATAATGAAAATATACTAAAATGTTTTGCTGATGAGCAAAAACCACTTTTTGCAAAAGCGTCCGATTTTACTCAAAATTCTCTCAGGAAGTATTGTTTTATTTTACTTAACTCTTATAGCTAGTGCTTCCAACATACGGGATGTGTTATGCGTGTTTGTGTGCAATATGTATATATGTACATATTTTTATACATACATATGTGTTTGGCTATGTCCTAATGTTACTTCAAGAAATTAAAGAAACTCGCAAATCTTTTCAACAGAATCATTATTACATGGCTCGATGTTCTTTCAACCGTGCTTTTAATTACACCAGTTTGAAGTCTATCTATACTTCAATATTACAAATTGCTTTTCCCTGGTTGGTTTCACTCCTTTTGCTTGATTCTCACTTTTCACTGACCGTTTAAGTATTCTTCGTCGACGTCAGCGCTGGCAGTCGTTACTACCACTAGCCAATGTAACAGATGTGAAAAGTGGTCTCGAAGAATTGAGGAAGAACAGCTGAGTGCATCCATTAGTCCAAAATGCAAGTAATGTTTTCAAAGTCAACAGTCAGAAGAACATTTGTTAAAACACAGGGGAAATTAACGAAACTGTTTTGCTATTGCCGTTGTTGTTGCCGTTCTTATTCTTTCCTTTTGCATTTCCTTCCGTCTTAAGGAAAACAAATATGTATCTGTGTTGAAAGGAAAAAGTGTGCTTATGTATTCGTATAAACGAACTTTAAAACACTAATAATACAACGGTTGTGGAAGGGGACACTGCGAAAGTTATACCCTTTCCAATATTGCGTGAGTGTATCTGTTTTATTGATCATTGTTGCTTAGAAATTTCAATATTCTTTTGAGTAACTTCCGTTGAGCCAGAAGAGCTTGTGGGGAATTTGAATTTAAAAGGTTGAAGAATTTATGCAGCAAAGGAAATAACGAAAGGCAGGTCCATTTTAAAGTACACCCGCGTCAATCCGAAAATACCCATGATAAAGATAATACTTTACAATATATACAATCGAATAACAATATTGGGAGCGTTTATATCAAAAATATGTATATTCTTTGTCAATTTAATATCTTTATACACCAATTCACACACATAAACTAATGCAAAATCGTGCATTTCGTTTGCATGTTATGACTACACCTTATAAATATTATAACATTTTTGTATGTGTGTGTCTCTTATATTTTGAGTGTATATACAAATTGTAATCCTCTTAAAGCTGAATCGTTTTGAACATTTATTGTGGTCACAGGACATTCAAAGCTCCATATAATCCTCCCATCCTTTCGATCATAAAGTATAAACTATAAAATACACCGCAATAAATGTATGTTTCAAAAGGCACAAGTACCGACACACACGAAAAGTAGCACAAGGAAACACACGAAAAGTAGCACAAGAGTGTACCAAAAATTTCATGTTAATAGGTAAACACAATTTTTATATCGGTGTTCGTTTCCCGGAAAAAGTGGATGTAATTTTATATAAAACATAAAAAAAAAACAAAATCATAGTTGTTCTAGGCGGAGTCTCTCTGTTTTTTTTCCAAAAATTTAGACGCACATAACGGTTTTTTATTGTGATTAAAATCTGTGTTTTCTAAATGGATGAAAGTAGAGCCATAAAATTCGGAGCAGATGTTTATAAAAGGCAGAATCCTTGAAAACTCTTAAAATGAGCGGTACCGTTTTGGGGGCTATATTAATACATGACAATGTTTTTTGAGAATATGTTTGCTCGTAAACAAGTTTTAAAGCAGGTATTTCCAGTAGTGGGAATCATTTTCGGATGTCTAGAGTGAAAATTTCATCACGATTTTGATACACTTCGAGTCGTCAAAACTTAAATTTATCAGGAGAAATGCGGATGTCTTGAAATGTATGGGATTGGCTGTGCGTAAAATCTACGACTACGGTAGAAAGTGCGATTCCAAAAATCAACGTGTTGAAGAAATTAGACATGCCTTGTAATGTTTACACTTGATTATATCCTTTCAAATCACGATGTACAAGTGTATTCTTAATATTTTACTGAATTTTACTGAAAGTACTTTGTTTTAAATATTGAGGTTGAACAAAAAATTGGTAGGGGGTTATATTCAAGTGTTCGTCGAAAATTGCATTTGCTCTCTTAATTACAATATTCGCAGATGCAATGTTACAACAACTTGAGTATTAGTATAAGATTTGAAGCAAAACTTTAAGAATCTTGGACGTATAGGAACAAAGTTAGTGTATGTACTAGGGTGATCTCTCTTGACTTCTTTCTCAAATATTATGTTCTGTTGCATGAATGAACATTCCCCAATTGATGAATAAAATATCGTTCATTGTTTTGCTAAAAATTCATGTAACACCGCGAAATATTCCTCGTAGACCCCCAATGTTATATACCATTTTTTATATATCGACGAGATAAAGCGATATAGCGATGTCTGTCCGTTATAAATTGTAATCAAACTCCAGACCGCAATTATGGACCGATCGTCACGAAATTTGGCATGGAGGTCGGTTTCACATCAGAATATATCGCTATTGTTATATTCGATGATCGTGAAATATTTAGTGGCTGCTCTGTAGGTCGCAATCATAGTCCGATCAGAGCGAAATTTTAAATAAGGTGTGAAGTTATGGCAGAAAAGAAGCTTACAATTTTACATGCTGATCAGATAGTTTTTAGAGGCTGAAATGGACCGAAACTTTTGTGTGAAAATTGGAAAAAAAAAATAATATATATCTTATATCTTTCTTCCTGGTAGACATATCTTTCTTCCTGGTAGACATATTCCACGTGGGTTATTTCTGAAAGACGATCTCTCGATCTTTCCATAGATGCAATTTATGTTGATTTACATGCTCAGATAACAGAGTTACAGCCTAGTGTATACAGAAATTCCACAGTTTTAATTGTGGAAAATGAACGTATAATTCTTAGCGGGTGAACTTTTGTGGGAAAAATATCCAAATTCAATTTTTGGTCTATATTTTATTTCTAGGAGAGATATTTCGGCAATCTACAAAAATAAACTTGAAACCCAACATGAATATAGCGGTTAGATAACTGACCTACTGCCTAACATATAAGTGGTTTTTTATTGTTGTGATTTTCTTTCATGAAACTACATTTACATTCCATGTTACCAAATGTCGCAGTCAGGATAGAAAAGTTTTCAAATCATGAAAGAAGGATTCCCAGGTTTTAAAATTGTTACAAATTACAATGCTGTACGGGGTCTTGAAGTTGTTGTGATACCTTTGGTAAAAAGTACCTCGAAATATTGGTATTTTTTTACTGATCGATTCGATAAAAATCAGCGAAAACTATTTCTAAAATTCTTTTAATATTTGTTTATACCAACATTTAGGCCAACGATATTATCGAAATAATGATTTTAGACCCCAGTATGTTTGGACGAAATCCATTTCAGACAATTTGAAGTCGATTTACCCATGTCCGTCCGTCTGTCTGGCTAGCTGCTGCGCACGATAACTCCCGAAGAATCAACCTATTTTGTTCAAATTTCAGGTCTCGTAAATATTGTCCAAACTTAGATTGAGTTGGACCATATAGGTCTACCCCTTCGTTACTTACCCCCACAACAGTTCAAAATTTTCCGTTTAGATTATTCGCACGATAGTTCCACAAGGGACTAACCGAATTGTTCCAAACTAGGGATGTGGAAATATTACTTACATGCATATATCATGACTAAACTGACTAGTGCCTAAGATAACCCTCGAAGGGAGAAACCGGTTTGGTCTTAATTTTTTAAATCGTATTATTTCTTAGAGACTTGGATTACGTCCGAATATGGACTACATCGGAACACTCCTTCGGATGCCTCCCACACAAATGTTGGAAAGAGTGTCGTTTAAGGACTCGTCTCGGATTGTTTTAATTTTTTTCTTTGTGGTCCTTGTTACGAGGTAAATTTTTTTGGGTCAAAGTTCATTCTTCTTAGGAAATTGGCCAACAATTTAAAAAAAACTATATAGAAGTTATAAGTATTGAGTTTACTTACTTTCATTGTGTCCGAGGCTGAAGACATATATTCGTTGGCACAACTGACTGATACTTTCTAACTTGTTTTAATAATATGTAGCGAAAAAGCCCCGATTGGTCATTATAAAATACGGAAAATAATACCTTACGTTTCCAGTAATGACGGCGTACATATGTATGTATGTTCTATACCTGCATATGCATATTTTATGCATTAGCAGTTATATGAAATATAACACCGATTCCAGTTATTACCATCTAAATTTATCACAGAGTCAAATTTTCAGAAAGTTCCGTCATTGAGTTCCCTTTCAAAACAGGATTTACGAGATCCATAAAATATGTATTTCCAATGAATACTTTCATTGTTTGAGCCAAATCTATTTTCATTGAGCTATTTCTTTAGCTTTGAAGAATGGAAATGGTAGCTGTGAGCTTTAGCAAGGAAATGAGGCGCATATTCGTAACCCAATCCACGCCTTTTTCCCTAATGTTTTTTTTTTCATTTGGGCTAGATAAAGCGTAAACCATTTTTTAGGAACGGAACTCTCAAAATATCTGGCTCTGGTCATTTAACAAATTGTGCTTGATGAAGACGGTGTTGTATTGCTATAGCAGGAATGACAATTTTGTGATTCCTGTTTCTCGGGTAACCCCAAACCTTATTGGAAACTTATTGGGAAACCGTGCGTGAGTGTGCTATCCTGATGACCCTAAATGAATGCCAATCTTTCATAGCGCTTTCGGAAAAATGATAGAAAAATCATTTCGTGGAAGGCTAGAAAATATTTTTTTTTGTGTTAGATAGGGAACATCATCAACTATAAATCGCAACAAAATTGAAATTCTAAATTCATTCGTTATCCATTAAATAAGCTAATATTAACAAGAATTTGGGTGTGTACTATAGTGAGGACTTTTACATAACCTTTTATATAACCTAGTTTTTCTGTTTCATATTTATATAAGTTTTATTTAAGATTTGATGAAATCTTACGTATGTACATGTAATGAATCGACAAAGCATTTATCGGGAAATTTGTAAGTTCAGGTCCATGTTTTGATATAGCCCCAATAGAACGGTACTTATAAATTTTCTGTATTTTAAAGGTTTTGGCCTCAGTACCCCATCGAAATTGCTGAATCGAATCCAAAAATTTGTCGCGGTAGTTCAATGTTTTGATATAGCTAGGGATTTCAATATTTTGTAAGTTTTAGTCACTCTATCCATCTGAAATTATTAATACTGCCCCCCCCCCCCTCTAGAACGGTACCGCCTGATATTTATAACATTCAAGCCTATAACCGCATTACTTATCGGAAAAATATTTCTGCAGAGAATTGTAGGTGTAGGACCACCTTTTGATATAGCCTGCATACCCGATTTTCGATATTTTAAATATTTTAGCCACATTATCTTATGGAAATAGCTAAAATTTGGCATTTTGTCTTCTTTGGGACTAAACAGACACCCCCCAGTAATGTAGCAGTATAGGTCCACGTTTTGATATATCTTCCATAGAATTGTAACTCCCGATTTTCTTTTGGAACATTTTAGCCACATTATTCAACAGAAAGAACTGAAATCTGCCTCAATATATGTAATTTATTTTGGAGGGTATACAAAGTTCAACACTGTCGAATTTAACGGTGGCAAAATACCCCTCAGTAATGTTGGCGACATTTCCTGAGTATTTCAGTCATGTAAAACTTCTCTACAAGTGGTGTCTTAGGACACGAAGTTCGGACTCGGCAATAAACAGTAGGTCCCTTATCATTGAGCTAATATGAATCGGGATGCACTCATTGATATGAGAGAAGTCTCCCTTGTCCCGTATGGGATGTTTGTGGAACAATTATTATTATTAGAACAATAAAAGGTAACTGCATAACACAGCTGACTGAACTGGGTTGTAACGTTATTGTCAAATTCCATACGACATTTTATATATTTATTTCTATTTCGATTTGCATTAGAGATATATATTTTTTTAGGAAAAATTATGTCATGCCGAAAAAAACTATTTCCCAGAAAGACTTCTTCATATTGTTACGAGAGTAACTGATTGATTTAAGTTAATTTAGACGAATTTCTATAAATTTATAAATTTGAATTGTAACGTAAATTTTCATTAAGCATTTAGTTAATTTAAATCAAATTTACAACAACAATTACTCTATAAGAATTCCAATCACTACTTTTCTTTGTGGATTTGATATTGTTATTGTTGTACGCCTTCAGTTCTCTCTCATTTATTTCTGCAACAAGAAATATTACTGCAATTATGAAATTATCGCTTAGTCTTGATTTACACTGTTTACTTAATTATTGTTGTTGTATCCTTTCTTTCTATTTACTTAAACCATTGGTGATCACTTCCTTACGGTAGCGTTAAAACAAACCACACGTATTCTCTAGAATACACGAAGTATTCTGAGCACCCCTGACTTAAACTATTCGATTATGCGTCTACATTGTAACCCCTTCTCCTCTCCCTTATTTACTTGAACAGCCCCATTACTAGTTGTAAACACTCACCGGTCTGTTTCTATGTGCGTACATACATATGTATGTGTATTTGTCAATTGTTTAGCATTTCGCCTGAACATTGTAGAAGCTCCTAGATCAAGGAGACTAGAACAGTCTATGTACCAGCGGGCACATATAAATACGGGAAAGGAAAAGCTGTTGTGATCTGAACACGATCTTTAAACCGTAAGTGTAAGTAAAGAAGTAACCTGAACAGAGTAAAGTTTTGTGCTTACTGGAGAGTTTGCTGTGTGCTAGTAGAGAAATAAAGTCTTGTGTGAATAGCTGAAGAGAATAACGTCAATAAAGTATTGTAGAATCGTAATCCAGAACGAACCCAATTTTATTTGGTACAAATCGTACTGGGGAATAAAACAACTTCTACACGGGACAAAGTTCAAACCCTAATTCCGTAACAATATCAATGATATTTAACCTCCTCCAAGTCCGAACGACGAGCCGCACAATAAAGCACCGCTAAACATGTGCTTGTTTGATTTCAAAAACAAGAGATTGAACCAGCTTCTCCTTTTTCAATGAATTTCCAGCGACCCCAAACATTTTTGCAAGAATTCTACTTTCTGCGAGAAATTATGCATTTAGTGGAATCATTCAACCTGAAATTGTAACGAATTTTCATTCATGTTTTCCAAAATATTCAATCAAATGTGAAAAATATTAGTTTTATAAATTCCAATAATTTATAGGCATTTCCTTGTTTTGTTTACATGTAGCGGTGAAAGTAACGTTACAAACAAGAACAAATTCCTTTGTGGTTGCTGTTGAGTTGTATTTGTTCTACCATGTTCTACCTTATATTTGTTCTACCATGCCTTTAATGTGAGTTGTAGTTTTAAGAGAAATATAATTTAAGAATTTGTTAATGTTTAAAAATAGTACATTTTACATAGTATTTGCTTTGAAATGTGTTTGAGTCAAAGTCAAAGTTGTATACCCGGTACTCGCTTCAATGCCAAATTATTATAAGAAAATGTTAAGGCATCCAATAGCATCCAATATTCCAAACAGTTTTATTTCATTAAAAACTTTTTAAATGTCGTATGTAATTTTTATCAATTACGGACATCCCAATAAACATGTATATTTGTGTTTGTAATGAACAAGTATACAAAGCCGATTCAAAGTATCTTATGAACTTCTAAACACTTAACACTTCAAATCTGCCATATTTATGTGTATTAATAAAAAACACACACACAAATACATACATAGCGTATGGTATTATATAAGAATTTGTTTACCAGACCATTTATGGGCTCCTAAACTCTATGTAGGCTGATACATACACAAATAAACACATATATACACTCATATACATTCAACAAAATATTCTATAGGGATGTATTGTGTGTTAAGATGTAACTGTTTGTGTTCATAATGTATAATGGCAATTACATTAACATAGAAATAGATCGATTACAACAACAATACATACAATAGCAAAAACAATAAGGAGCCCAATGACGACATATTTATACAAATGGACACCACTTCTAAAGGAGACAAAATCTAAGCCAACGACAACAACAACAAACAAAGAGAAAAGAAGAAACAATAAACTGCCATTTCGGATAATTTTTGGTAATTTAAGTAATCCCTTGTAAACATAAATATCAATTTATTATTTGTAACAATATTTTAAATGTTACTGCGTCTTCTTCTGTTTGCTATGTATTTCAGTGTGTTAGTTAATATCTATGTATGTAAGAGTATGTAAGGCAATGTACATTTGAAGGTTGTTCGGTATGCATTTGCCAAGCATTTTGGCAAACTGTTTTCACTACGGTTGGAAAAACCAACACATACATACTACAATACTAAAGTGTACATTCACTCATGGACACAATAATACAATAGTATGTACATACGAGTATACATAGATACGTACATAGTACAAACATATAAGAATATTTGTGTTGGTTGTAAGAACTTAAGCCGCTTTAAATGTCACCATTTGAAATCTTTGTTAGTAAACCGTAAAATATTCCCCCTAATTTGACAACCAACGAAATCTATAAATTTATGTTCCTCCTTCATGCTTTATTGTTGTAGTAGTTGTTGTTAGTATCAGTCAGTTATTGGTACTCTTGGCGGCAGGTTTCCCAATACCCAAATGTTTAGTTAGAATTGCAAATAAAATAAACCATAGGACAAATTGTTGTTATTGTTGCTGAATTGTGTGGTCTTCATCCACATAATATAAATATCGACACTGATTACGGCTGTCACATAAATTGTACAATTTACATTGTTCGGTTTCCTCTATTCAATTTGGAATATATGAACTCCATTTAGGATAATTTTCTTCACAGATAACAAATAGAAAAGCTGTGTCATGTCTAAGGGTATATGAATTCATTAACGTTTCACATTTACAGTGATGACCAAAATTGTCATCATTCGAAACATATGTACATATGTATGTAGTACGGATGATATCTGATGCCATTTTGCTGTCCATTTGTGGGTATTAGCATCTAGTTATGTACAAAATTATTTTTTCAATCATAACCCAGAATGACTTGACATATTTTTGTCTTTATTTTTTTATGGAATAAATGGGAATGGTGTGAAAGAAAAATGTTGGGAATATTTTTTGCTTTTGACCTGCAGAACCTCTACAATATAAGGAGGACAATATTTCGTATACAGTGTAAAAGGAAACTTTATAAAAATTGAGGTATCTTCAGTTTGACAAACATTCGATTTACATTTGAAACGCAATGATTTTTTTCTAAATTCTACCTACAATTTGCATTTTGTCGATTTAGGTACATGTTATCTGATAATTGGTTGCGTGCAATGTTTTTCCACCATAATATGGTGGTTGTCAGGCATGTCACAGAAACCAATTCCTATCGAAAGTTGAATTGATTCCATATGTAGATTCTTCAGAAAACGAAGAACGAAAACTTATTTCATAATGGTTGGTTTCGCAAGTGGAATTGTATATTTTTGGGAACATGTCACTTTAAAACACTCCAAAAACACTTCAAAATAATAAAACTATTGTTTTATTAACAAAATCACATTTAATTTCATATTTTTTATCATTTTATTTAAATAAATTCGCAAATTTTCATTATTTCTCAATCAACGAAACCAATTATTAACAAAGTATTGCCACATAATTTTCTCTTGATAATCACTTCTTTCTTCAAACAAAAATTAACCAGTTGTAAAAACTAAGCAATCTGGCATTGCGAATGATAAATTAAAGCAAAGATAAAAGAGAACAAAAGAAGAAAGAACTCAAACAAGGTATTTTTCAATGTAATGAAAATCCAATAAAAATTAAATTTCTTTTCGCACAAAAAGCCTTTCTTTAAACACAATATTTTCGCAACTCCCATTTCTACAGTGTTTTCTAATCATATGTTTTTTTTTATTCCTCTAAAGTTGTCATATTTATACTAAATAATAAGATTTTCGGAATTCGCAAAATCGATCGAAATCTGTAGTGGAATTCTGTAACACCTTTTAAAAGGCAAAATATGGAATGAAAAGTATGAATAACAGTTGACAACACTGTTGCTATTGATAGGACTTAACGACAGCTTTGGTTTGGTTGTTAAATTACCGAAAATTTTCGTTAATTACCGAAATTATAAGCATTTTAATTTTACCAACTTTTGTCGATAAGTCAAAAAATGAGTTACAGAATTCCACTACTGAAAAAGCTAGAACGGAAACGATCGAAATGAAATTACGGAATTGAAACCATTCCGATCGGAATCTGTGACATGCCTGTATAATTGTATTCACCATTCCGTTTGTAACGCATCCAAATATTCATCGGAGACCCAATAAAGTATATACGATCAAAAAATAACCGTTGTTTTCAAATTTCGTGAGTTAGGTATGTTCGATTTTCGCATTTTTTCTATTATAATTGGACAAAATGTATTGGGCATTTAATTTACTAAAAAGCACCATTTCTTTAAGAAAACACAAAACACTGATTTATTCACTCACTTTACCGTTTTTACTCAACGATTTTCTTGAAGAAGCTGAAGAAAAAATCCACTCCGCCTTTCTTGCAAAAAGAACAAAACTAATTTGTACCAGTTTTTCTTTTCCTCTTCGCTTGCTAGGTTGGTTAACTGTGCGTTGCATAAAAATGACTGCTTGATAATAAATCACAACAACAACAAAGAACGAAACACAAGCGTTTGGAAACATTCCGCATATAAACCACCAAAGCAAAAACAAACTTTTTAATCTCCCGTCTTCGATTCTGCGTCTTCTATTGCACCATACACACAGCTCTTTATAATAAAATAAGCAGAAGCCCTGTTGTTACACTCTTTGACAAAAATCCCATCCCTACCAATAAAAAATATGTTGGTACCCAAACAAATAAAATTGAGGTATGCTAGAAAACCTTGCAAACATATATTTGTTTGCAACCAGTCACTAACATATATTTGTTTGGATCCAAACCTATTTCTAACATATATTTTCTTGCGTGTGGAAATACAACATTCCTACAGAGAATTGCGGTTATAGATGCAAGTGTTGATATCTGCCCGATTTTCGGCATTTTTGAGGATTTTTGTTATTTTGAGGGTTTTAGATTATTTTTCGTACACAAATGGCAATAATTCTTCTTTTAAGTTTCCAATGGAAAAACGTATCTTCGAAAACTTAACGCCATAAGTCCACATTTTGGTATTACTTCCATACCACCGTACTTAACGATATTAACTACTTTGAGGGCTTTAGCTACATTTTGCAACTAAAATTGCTCTAATTCACAATTTAAGGTTCATAGTGGTCAAAACTTTTCCACAAAATTTTTTATGGATGTGTATACCCCACATAAAGGTACCTACCTACGATTCCGCGTACATATTTTAAAGAATGTAACTTTTTAAAGGGTTACCCCCTAATATCCATTTGATCCAAAAACCTTATATTTGAAATTTTATGGCGATCGGTATTTGTATGCGACCAAAGGTGAATTTCACGAAAATGCTCTAAAGGCAGCATTTATGGTCCAATCGATGAAAAAGCATTACCAGTTCATTGTTGTGGCTAAAAAACGAATTCTACAAAAAATTATGAAAATCGGGCCAGATTTTGATATTGCTTTAATTATTTCGTTGCACTACATGTCGCCTAATTGTTTACAGTGTCAATTGTTGTTGCAAAAAATGCTATCGATAAAAAACGATGACAACATAGTTGTTATTGTTAATTGACCAACTGTCGCATTTTAACAGAAAACGACTTACTAAGAAGGGAAGTCATTACTAAACGAAGATTGAACACACTTCCATATGTTTACAGTGTATGTATCAAATGTGTGCTCTGCCACATCATTACAAGCAAAAAACTCAATAACAAGACGGGCAGATACGGAATAAAAAATATTGTTTGAATAATATTAACTTGATTTGCTTCAGAAAACCAACAGCGTAAATACATACATGTATAATGTTGCGTTGGCTTAGTCTCTATATTATTGTTTGGAAATTATACATTCCGAAAATGCTTCCAATGAGTCTTTCATTTCCGGATTTTTCTTAGTCATTTTCCATATCAAGATTCGTAATGGTAAGGTTCGATTGATGCGACAGAATTGGGAGAAATGAAAAATACTCCGGGATTATTAAAGCTATCCATCAACCTGTCTTCGCATATTTGGAAAAGATTTTTAATAAAAAACGATTACACAGTATACATATCAAAGTACATTAGGGCTATAAAAAAAAAGAAATACTACGCCAGTACCAGTAACGAAAACGCGCGTTTTAGTTCGATTCGTTGAAAGACGTTTCCGCACCAACTTAGATTTCTAAATGCCTTTTGAAATTTTTTATAAAGAAAAAATTTGATTTTTGTGTTTTGAACAAACATTTATTTGTTAAAATAGACTTTATTTTTGTTAAAATAAACGCTTAAAATATCGCGATTTGAAATTTATTTGACTTACGTAAAATTTTCCTATATTGAAGATTATGTTCAATTTCAATAATAAATAGAAAAGTTATAAAAGAAAAGTTATAACCCTTATGTACATATGCACGCAGAAAAATACATGTTAGAAATATGTTTGGATCCAAACAAATATATGTTTGGGCTTGGTTGCAAACAAAGATATGTTTGGATCCGAATATATTATGTTTGGTTTCTAACAAATATATGTTTGCAACATTTTGTAACATATCTCAATTTTATTTGTTTGGGTACAAACATATCGCTCATTTACTCAAAGAGTGACACATTTCCAAAAATCAAGTTTCGAGAAAAACACGTTTTAAGTTGGCCATTGAAATTTGACTTCCCAATTTAAAAAGATTATAACACAAAAAATAAAATAACTACTTGGACCATATTTTGCAAACAGCTAGCCAGGTATCAGTGCTAAATTTCTGTGCAAGATCAAGCATGATTTGATTTTCATAAACTCCGAAAACTTTTTTGTTGAATAATGCCAAACTTGTAGTAAATCAGCTGTAACTCTTTAAGTTTTTGAGATATAGGGGTGAAATTTGATACAAGATGAAGTAGAAGTCGTAAAAAAATGGAATTTACTAACTCAGAAAACGATTTTTTTGAGTTATGCCACTCTTTGAGTAAATGAGCGATATTTTTTATGTTAGAACATATTTTTTATGGGTGGAGAGAGGATTTTTGTCAAAGAGCATAACAACAGGGTAAGCGAGAGCCCTGTATACTATAGAGCAGGGACGGAAAATTCAGTACAATAGTACTGTTTTCAGTACCATTTCACTATAAAAAGTACCGAAGTACCCCCGCGGCCAATTCAGTACCATTTCACATACTGTAGCCTAGAAAAATGTTACGTGGGACTAAAAAAGCAAAATTCACACTTTGCTTCCAAGATTACAATTTTTTATTTTATTTATTTATTATTATATTAACTTGTAGTAAATACAATGTTAATAAGACATAGCATTGGTTACAATGGGCATCAGCTAATTAAACTTTTTATAAATATGTATATGCAAATTGCTAGAAATTTTTAAAATCTTGATGTATGTACCTTCATATTGGGTATATACAAAAATATTAACCTATATTGATCATTTTCTTCATGGAGCTCTTCCACCCATATGGAATCCGAAATAGGTCACTACAGTAGAGTAATCATTTGAAAGTTTTTTTAGGTGTAAAAAAACGCATATGGCACCATATGTAGTGGTTTCAGTTCGAAGATGGCCAATACCGGCCCACAACTTCCGGTACTTCCCCCGAATGCTTAAAAATGTCACTAAAATGGTATGCACCACTGAACGGGGCAACCAATTTAGTGCAAACTTTGGATCTCCTAATATTTTGTTCAAATTTAGTTTAATTCCTTAGGGTACCTCCCTCAAAAAAGTTCAACATTGGTGACTAAGTGCAGTTTAGGGTCTGTTCGACGATCCTTTGCTGTTCGTTGTGGTCCTATTTACAGCGATATTATGTTTTCCGTGGACAAGTCCATGCTTATTGCCATGATGGTCCAAAATTTATACGATGACCCACTGAAATGACTAGTGCCGCGATATCTATCGAATAAATACGACTCCCAAAATAAGATCTACTTCCATAATTGACTATGTCGGTCCATTCCTTCAAGAACCTCTTCCGCAACACGTTTGAACTTTAATTCTAATCCACATTTCGTCGGCAAGTTCAAATGTGCGAAAAAAGTTACAAAATTCTTAAAATATTCTATATTCTAAATAAATATTCTAAATACATTCGATCTGTCCGTAGGTGAATGTTTCAGTACACATAGGATGAGGGTATATAACTGTCGGCAAAGCCGACTGATACTTTTTTACTTGTTTTATTTTTTATTCATAAAGCTTAATGACCATCTGTTTTACAACCATTTTTATTCATGTGTCCGTGAACATGGATTATAAATGTTCTCGAATTTATTATTCTATTCGAAAAAAACTGCTTTCATTGTTACAGTACTTATGAATATTAATTTTTTATTGTATTTGCATAAAAAAGGTCTTATAGGTATACACATTGATTAAAGATCCTTTCATTTTATCATTAACAAAATGTTGTTGCGAAAAATAATACTTGTATTATTACCACCATATTATACATTTTAACTTTATAATCAATTGTACAGCTGCTATATCATAATTTTACTTTAGCCAAAACGTACCGACCAAATATAATAAATTAAAATTCGATTGCATATACGTCAAGTAATTCCTCATAATCCGGCAAAAACCTCGAATCTAAACATGCTATAAAGTCTTAAAGTTTAATTTTTAAACAAGCAAGGAAGCTAACTGTCAATAATTACTTTCATGCAAATTCGCGAGAACTTGAAAACTTTATCCCAATTTGAATTTTATGTGTCAAAAAATTATAAAACATACGAAAAGTCATAAAGGTCAATATTGTACAATATTCACAGCTACAAAATTGTCTTTAGTCTCATTTCGATAGCATTTGCCGTTTTCAAGCAAAATCCTGAGAAGCTAAAAAACCAAAATCCTTCATCTATGAACATTGTAGTTTCAGGATCCACAAAACCTTCCCAGGTGGAAGCACTTTTCATTTAAAATTAATAATAACTTAATAATAATGTTTGATTTTCCGTTTACTTTGCGCTCATAGTAGGTACATATATCGATTAGTTTTCAACAAAAATTTATTCTTCGTGTCTTGATTTGTTCAGTCCAACATCTACAAATATTTTGATGTAAAGGCAAGTCAATTGCCAACAACTGTATTGCCTTAAATACACATTAAATAGCATAATAAGAAAAAGCTGACAAACAAACCAGATATACCTTAAATCCAAATATTTGCAAATAATCCAAAAAATTTAAGGTACATGACACGTAGACATCCGCCGAACTCCATTGATGTCGGCAAATATAAATATTTATATTTTATTCACGGTATGTACTCAACATTGTGTACAAAATAAACAGGCATACTCGCATACAATTGGTGTGTTCGACAAACGCTGTCGAATGTACAAATCATATCTACCATATGCTGCTGCTTCATGCATTCCAGTGGCTGTGAATTCATATTTCAATTGTAGCTACTGTCGATACTTCTGTTTGTGTTGAGGTAACAGTCGGTGATGATTTGCTTGAAGCTGGCTTAATGGTTACGAGTGCGTTGGTATGTAAATATGTTCCTTTGTATGTAAACTAGTCTATTCTTCTTCATCTCTGGATGCTTGAAGTAGGTGTGCGTGTACATGAGAAAATATACACCAATATTTAGAACATCATCAGCATCATCATCAATATAGGAATGTCAGTACCCAGCAAACCAATCGTACCGACATCGTAACGAAATCGGAACAAAATTCCGACGCTTCGTTCGATGTCGGATCCGAAATCGTAAGGATATCTTAACGAAAGTTGTATGAAGTGGTTGACATAATTTCGGACCGAAATCGGAACGAAGTCGGTAGAAAATCCTTGGGAAATTCGGAATGCTAATTTTTTCTTCCGAATTTTCGTACAGATTTCAGAACGATTTCGGAATAATGTGGTGTGAATATCGAAGGGAAATTGTTTTCATTGACGCCTCTGATTTATTATTTGACTCTTGTTTTTTATTGGAAGATTGTAATTTCAACGTTTCTCTAATGATTTTCACAGTTGTTATCATTTTGTAGTTATAGTAGAATACGTTGCATTTATATTTAATATATTTATAAATTGTATATGCGAATTTTATAGACAACCATTTTGTTTTTCGACAACAAACTAAAATGAAACCAACCTCCTTTTGTATATATCTAGCAGCAAGGAGTTAGATATATACAAATGGTGGTTGTTGTGCGAAGGGAAATTTGTTTGCGAAATCGGAAGAAAAACATTGGTATATTCCGCCATTCTCTTCAAAATCGGAACGAAATCTGAACGATTTGTTCAGATGTGTCGGACATCCGACATTTGGTTTGCTGTGTATGTACATATACAATATGTATGTATGTACTTTGCTGAGTATACATACATACATATGTACGTACTGACTTGTGTATGAATTTTACAGCTCAAATAGGGCGCCATAATCCTCTAAATCATTACGAGTATCCTATGAAGGATGCTATGTAAATGGATTTGTAACTTTTCATTTTTTCTTGTAATCTCGACTATCAAAGAATCATTGCTTGCATAGGACTTGCCCAAAGTAAAGTAATATGGGTGATTTTAGACCCAAAAGTAAAATGATAGAGCACATTCATCATTTTTGTATATTGTTTGCTTTTGTTGGATTGTAGGTGTCCTTTATAATATTATCTTCAAATATTTAAATATTTTTAATTTTATTTAAACAATGACCATTTTTATGCTGTGTAAGCATATTTTTTGTTTTGAGCAAACAATTTATTCAATAGAGATGTAACAAACAGTTAATAAAAACTCGGCCAAGATACTTTTTACCATATATCATTGGTGTTAAAATGTTTTATAACATTCATGATGATGATGTGTTGAAAACAGGGATATTTAAAACATTAGTCTGTGTTTGTGAATGACAAACGTTTATTTTTTCTTCTTAAGGAGTTGATGCATGTAAATATCGACAAAAATTTCTAAAATCGTCTTTTCCATTTCAAAAAAATCAAAAAAAAAATTTTGATACTACATCTATGATTTTTGGTACATAGATTAAGAAAAAAATCGTCATTCCAAATCTGTTTTCGTTACCAACTTTGATTGTTGCGCGCAAAAGATATGACCGTTTTAATTATGCTAATTAGAAAAAATTCTAAAAAAATCGCGGCTTAATATAGTAAGCTGTTATATCCAATTGTCGTTAACTGAATTCGCACCCTTTGAGAATATGCAAAAATAAATTCAAAAAGTTTCAATGGATTCGCGAAAAATTAAATTTGTTAAATAATTTCACGTATTTACAAACATATTATTGAAACAATAGCGCTTATACTTACAAAAAAATATATAAAAAAATTATAGCAGCATCCGGACATTGTGAGGAATAAAATGAAACCTAAGTCGTGAAGTTTGGAGCTATAGTATTCGTGTTATTTGCAAAAACACAATGAAAATGTGACGAAAAAAATAAAAATTATGTTATTCCAATTTTATTTTTTTATGGTTTTATAGGAAATGTTGAAGAAAAACTGATTGAGTTCTTCGTCATTTTCGTCCAAATTTCACGCAATAATGAAGATATTCAGTTGCAACAACTTTTTCACTTATAGTTTTCCTATTGGCGAATATTTTTAGAACATTATATTAAATCACAAGGAATTCCAATTGTGGCATAACCTTAAAATAATGTTATATTGAATATTACAACATTTGAAACGCATAGAAACCGCGTAATAGTGGAAATCACAAGATGCGCATCCGATTTTCCAAAACAGCGAATCAATCCCTCTTATTTGATATACACTTTGTGAAATTCCATTTGACGACCACGATGTAGCATCAGTTGCATGTTAGGGTGCAAAAAACAGTAAAATGCCCATAATTTCCACGAAGTACATTTGCATTTTATGCGCATCCGATTTCAATGAACACCATTAAAAAATACATCAACCTATGTCATTTCAATGCGATCCATCAAGAACCGTGGATGTAGCATCGCACTCAGTTTTTAGAAAAAATCTATTATATCTCCGGATTCGCGAACGTTTTTCAATATCTGTTTTCGCACATTTTAAATATGCGTTTCGCTCTATTTATCTAAGTAGGAATAACACATCTAAAACGCGTCTAAATACGCGATATTTTCAAAAATATTTTTTGCATATTTTCGAAATTTGAGGGGTATCATATCCGCCGATCTAGTGGATGGATTTAGACGCGCAAAGGCTTGTTACATTCAGAACGTAAGAAAACTAAATTCACGCGGGTTTCCACTGAAATCGAAAGGCATTTGTAAGTTTTGAATCCAAAAAACTGGTTTTTTAAAAAAAAATTACGCACAAAAATTTCGACTTTAAGCTGAGATTGTTGTGAACCTTCGAAGGCTACACGCCCGAGTTATACATCAAAAAATGCGTAATCGCGAGTACTACAATCTCATAATCAGTTTTTAAACGAGTACAGTTGCGCGTTCCGATTAGAGCAAAAATTCAAAAAACCCAATTTTTCAGTCTTCAAAATGTCAGCATCCGTTTGAGATTGATGCGGTGGTTATATTAAAAAATCATACATTAGAAACTTCATCTCTGAAGTGTATTCTTTAACTTCTTCTTTGAACATTATACTCTACATTGTATTGTAAAGCCACTAATTGAAAATTGACTTAAAAAAACTCGTTTCCTTCAACGATTTTTTCCTCTTTTTTTACATTAATATGACCACAGCTTCCACCCAAATTATAATTTTAAGAAATCCATCGGTGAATCGTGCTAAAACAGTTTATTTAACCTAAATGCGTTCAAAAGTTATGGTATATTACAACAATTCGCGAGTTACAATACCCCATACCTCAGTTTCAACATAAGTAAATTTTCTACAAAAAGGCCGATATATATAAATTTAAATGGAAGTTGCTTACACCTTGGAAGTTTTTGCGGATTCTGAAACTACAATGTTCATTGATGAGAAAAATCAAAATACAAAAAAATCGAAATAGACCCATTGAATTATATATATTCTTGATCAGGGTAAAATTCTAAGTCGATATAACCATGTCCGTATGTCCGCCCGTCCGTCTGCCTGTTGAAATCAAGATGCAGCTCGCAATTTTTAAGATATAGCTTTGTAATTTGGTATAAAAGTTTCTATTACTACTATGATGTTTGGTATTGAAAATGGGCTATATCGGTCCACGTTTTGATGTAGAACCCATAGAACGGTATCACCCGATTTTCTGTGTTTTCATTGTAAAACCGAAATGGCTGAAATTTGGTACTTAGTCTTCGGTATAGGTCCACGGCTTCATATAGCTCCCATAGAACGTACCTCCTGATTTTAGGTATTTTCAAGGTTGTGGCCTCAATATTCCTCAGAAATGGCTGAAATTTGGTATTTAGTCTTCGTTGGAGGTATACAACTATTCCCCAGAAACTTGTCGGTACAGGCCCACGCCTTAGTATAGCCCCCATAGATCGGTACCCCTATTTCCGACATTTTGAAGGTTGTGGCCTCAAATATTCCACCGAAATGACTGAAATTTGGTATTTGGTCTTCATTTGGGGTATTAAACGGTCTATATAAATTTTGTCTTCCCAGAAATTTATCGGTACAGTTCCACACCTTTATATAGCCGCCATAGAACGGAACCTCCGGTTTTCGGTATTTTGAAGGTTGTAGTCACCACAACAGAACTGACTGAAATTTCTAGGTTAAAAGATAAAAACCTTTCCGACTGAAATTCTTCGGTATAGGTCCACGTTTCGATATAGCCCCCATAGAAGGTACCTCCCGATTTTCGTAGTTCTGACCGTTGTGACTTCAATATCCCACCGAAAGACTGCCTTACTGACAAATATCAAAAATACTAGCTATAGAGTAGCACCACTAACAGGGTTACCATACGGACGAAATAAATACCAAGTCACATTAGTGGTAAATAATGTCCTACAGGTTGCAAAAGCCGAATATCTGACAATGACTTTTTATGATTTTTCTAGTTTACGTGGATGGAATGCCATCAATTAGGAAACTTGCAAGATTGACTTCACAGTAGCAGACAATATTAACAGTAAACAAGGTCATCTGGGTTTTAAACCATGCCATCGAAGTTCGTTTTTACAGTGTTTTTTTTTTAACTCAAAATTAACTAAGTCAAAAGACATTTTATGAAAAATCAGACTAATATTCCATAGGAATACGCATCGCATTTTTTCTGTTACGGCTTCCACAAAGCATCGCTATCTTACTCGATTAGTTGCCGTTATTTTTACATCTTCCTATGTAAGGGCATTTTGTTTTAGTTCTTGGGTTATTGTTCGACCTCGATTTCGTGATCCTTGGAAATTCTTTTCAAGTTCCATCCATCTCCATTTCCTACGTTTAATCTACTTTTGTATGGGTTCCTAGTTCGTTAGGTTCCACAGCTCTATGTTACTTATGGTGTTGGACCAGTATAACCTGCATATGAATTTTTTATTATAATAAAAACTTACAATTATATTAAAAAAAATAGCACTAGCATCTAATGTTATCGGCTAATGTTTTGGTATAGCCTCATTTAAATCTACTCTCGCTATTCTGAGGATTTTTTTTTTCTACCGAACTAGCTGAAATTTGACATTTGAGGTTCTCAGTGGTCCTGTAAGTTCTCCACCAAAAGTCGTTCACATAGTCCATTTTTTGGTACAACCTCCACAGTAGGGATGCGCAGTGGAATGCAATAATCGGTTTTTCGATTATACGGTTTTCGTCAAAAACTTAAAATTCGATTTTCGGTTAGTCGATTACTTGAGAATGTACTAAAAGTCGACTTTCGATTATTCGTTAAACGCCGAAAACCGATTATAATCGAATATAATCGACCATTTCCATTGATGCGATCCGTGATGTATATATGTATAAAAGAACCGTCCATTACGCGGTTTTAGCACACAATAGTCAACTACGACTAATAGTCGTCCACGATTAATAGTCGACTGCGAATAATAATAGACTACGACTAATGGTGACTAATGGTCGACTACGAATAATAGTTGACGCCGTCGATTATCCGGTTTTCGCACAGTCAATAGTCGACTACGACTTTCAGAAATTTTGCGGCTAATAATCGATTAATCGATTAACCGAAATCGATTTTAGGTATCCCTACTCCACAGAACGGTACCACCGTCCCGCATATAAAGGAACCAAAATATTGAAGAAATTTTTAGACACATTTTTGGTCCTAATTTAGGCATTTGGGGTATATGTGTTCGGTCAATTTTTGCATCTAACAGGAAACTAATTATTCAATTTTAGTTCAGAATATTTTATGATAGGGGTGACAAACGTTTGGCCCGCCTGAACTTAATGTTTTTTACTTGTTTTTAAATTTCCTTATGCCATAACATGTCTTCTATCAAATCGAATAAGGAATTTTTTTATAGAACATTTCACCCTTATATCCCAGTTTTAAATGTTTCACTATTATGTTTTTTTCTTGAACCTATAATAGAATTCACACGATGCTATTTTTTATATATATATTCTACGAAAGTTAAGCCCAGGTCATAAAATATGAGAAACGAATACTGTAATGATTTCATCGTCATTGTCTTTTCCCCGAACCAAAGAAATCGTGATATCCCCATCAACGCAGAAAATATTTGTGATTGAATAAACCCAACATTCTCCACATGGTAATAGTGCAATATTGTTCAAACCACAAAAAATTCTTACCCCAATGTACCTAGAATGTATTTAAGAGCATGTAGTGGATTTGAAAATGTTTCGATTATTTTAAATCACTTCAACAATTTTTAATCCAATGCAAATAAATGAATGTGTCATTTACAATGATAATTTAATCTGCCCACATTAATGTCAAATGGATATTTTGACAATATGTATGTATATTAAATGTAATTAAAGAAATTCTTTTTCAACATGGATCAATATGGAGCAAGAATTTTTGTGATGTCAAATATTCGTTATTAAATGCATTTATCTTTCATAAAGGGTGTTAAATACATATTTAAGACTTAGGGGGTGTTTGTGTCTTAATTTGCAGCTGTTTGAGTTAAGGGAATGCCAACGAGATTCTCAATGAGGAAATCTCTTAGGTCAGTCCTCTATAGAGTTGTTAAAATCTAGTTCGTTTGAACGACCTAGTTCACTATATAGTTCAGTAACCAGCGGCCGTTTGTATGAACGAACTTAGTATGAGTTATATACTTGTGTATATATTTTCCCTCGTATAAATATAAATTGTTTAAATAAAATATTATCACAGAATACACTGGATTTAGGGTAGATTATTTTATGTGTAGTGTAGGTTTATAAAGGTACATTAGGAACATTAATGCTTTATTTTTCTAATTGTCGGTTTCAACATTTTAAATTATGTATATCTACATATATGTTTTCCCACATATGTTTTCTTCATTAATTGCCTGTATTACAGGTACATATTTGACCACGATCACTGAAGTGTGCACTAATTAACAACTGGGATTTATTCTTTTATAGCCCAGGCCTAACATAAACAGATACAAACGTTCATATATTTCCCAGAATTTAATTTGATATTAAGTAAGATTTTTAAGTGTTTCACATCACTCTGTATGCTTAGTTCAAAAATGGATTAGCTGCCTGTGAAATCTTAAACATTAGTTTTTGCAAAAATTATCTATTTCGCGGGTTAATATATTTAAATTTTATTTTAATTGACTTGCGTTATCCACCTTTTAAATCGTGTATAACCCAAAATATACACATTTGTGTATATTGTATGGAATTTGAAGCGAAGATTTCGTTATGTTTCGTCTTTTGCTTGCATAACAGATATCCAGTGTCATACTATATTTTATAATTACTTTATTGTAATTGCATTTTAATTTCGATATTTTTGGATATAAGTCCAAACAAAGCAACTAATAATGCCTATTTGAAATCTCAATTACAAATACACTACATACATGTAAAATATACATGTGTATCAACATTTTCATTTTTGGGTAATTGAGAAAATCATTTCTATGAAAATGTTTTGTAGATTTTGTTAGTCCTAATGCAATCTTAATGCTATTGACAATTACAGGGAACAATGATTAACTTTATGAAACACCTTCTAGAACCCAATCCATATTACCCGAAACAAAGAAAGACAAAGAAAATTTGAAATTGCAATACATATTGCATTGTTTCAATGAAACAGTATCTACAATGTCGTCTGTAATATGTTCAAATCGAACCTTTAATTATGACTTTCCCTCAGGCTACTACATCGAAATAGAAAGAAAGAACAATGCAATTATGTAAAATGCCAAAGTGTAGAAGTGTACAGAACAAGTATAAATTCATCCAAGGCCAGTCCATTGGGCATTGCCTATAGAAAAAAAACCTAATATACATTACATATGTATGTACATTTAGTATATGCCATAAGTAGTTGTGTATGCATTCTCCAAATAAAGTAATGTGAAATATACATAGTAAATACAATAGTGTAGTTTAAATACTTCTGTATTTACATATATGTATGTACGTATACAGTAGTTTCTATAAGTTCGAAAATGTATAAAGGAGAAAGCTAACACGATTAAATGATTCTTAGATAAGTTATAAGTTAAAACTTTTAATCAATAGCACTATGAATTTCGCAGTTAAATGGAATATTCCCCATTTTTCGTCAAAGTTTCGCAAGGAACTTGCACAAAACTGTAATGGCAAAATTCAAACGCTTTAGACAATTTTGACCAACTAATATGCTGGAGTCGAGTTTCAATATGATATATTGACTTAGTCCCTGCTCAAACTATGGAAACACGATACTGACATTCTAGACTAATGTTCGCATTTTTTATACCTTTCACCATATAATCTCCCATGATGACTGATAATTTTATTTAGATTATAACCCATAGATCTATGTTTTCGATTCTTTTTTATTTGTAGTATTTATTATATTTTAAGATGGTTAAAAAGGTAATGCCCAAAAGTAGTGGTGTGGGTGGCATGCTCGGACTGAAACCGTTTCTTACTTGTTATACCCTCCACCATTGTATGGAGGGTATATTAAGTTTGTCATTCAGAAATATTCATTTTGGATCCCACAAGGTATGTTGGGGAATTCTTAGTAAAATCGGACACTTTTGAGAAAAGTAGTTTTTGATTTCAAGTTGATAGCCTTATATCGTCACCATAAATGCCGGAAGACGTAACCCACAAAACTAAAACTTTACAGAGAAGCTAAAAACGTTATGAAATGAAAACGGTGTTATAAAATATCGAAAATTATTAGTATCGTGTTTTATGACAGAGAAGAAATATATTTTTGGAAAAAAATTAATTTTTTTTCAGAATTTCAGAAGCTGCGTGGGTTACGTCTTTTGGTATTGTATTTTTCTGAAATGCCAAAAGACGTAACCCACAATTTATTGGTATATATGTAAAGAAACTAGTATAAATGAAAAATTATAATCAATAATCAGCACTACAATTAGACGATATTTAAAACATCAGATCCAGAATATTATATTATTGTGTTAAGTCAATTTATCTAGCAGGTGCTGAAATTTCTTTTTTTTTTAACTTTTAGCCTCTGTGCGAACAACTAAGGAAGACTCACTGCTCCAAAATCTCCAAAAATTGTCTGTGGTAGAGGGGTAGTTATCTTTATATCAGTTTTAAAATAGATTACACCGCTAAGATCAAACGCCAATGTTTGCAGTTTATTGGATCTCCTGTTTATTTGCATAAGTAGAAAATACAGAAAAGTTGAGTTTTTCTCTGGACCTATTTCAATATCATTAAAATCAGTTGAATTTATCCAATCTCAAGCTATTATATATGTTAAACCACGGGTTCATAAGAACATTTTTCGGCAAACTTGCATTATAATCGTAGTTGTCTTTAAAAACATATTTGTGTTAGACCGACGAGAATTTTGAGCATATACACGTTTTCGTATCAAGGCCTCAATATTCTCGTTACGTGCATCTTTTTTGCTATTAGAAGTTTTGAATATTCCCGTTCGTTCTTTCTCTTGGAAAAATGAGCAATATCGAGACGACCTGCTTTAGATCCGGGTTTCATTTGTCTTGCATTGCCTTCCGAATAACCACTTCCTTTTGTCCGGTTAACATATTGCTATCCATATTATTTCAATTATGGATTTTTTCTGAAAGATCATTAAAAACGGTCTGAAGTAAAAATAGTTGATTTCAGAATTAACTAAAAGAATTGTCTTTGTGATTTTTGAAAAAAGCTACCATCCTTGAGATATCGTCACCTAAGAGTCAAATTACACATATAACTGTTAATGTAACTACACCGTGTGATAGGTATTTCCATAAGCTTTCATACCTTACCCGGCTCTAACCCGGTTTTGAACCTGAACTTTCGATTTATGCATGTCCGTCCGTTCGCAACATACAGGTCGCATTTGTTGACCGATTTCGCTGAAAATTGGGGAATACCATTTTTTTAGCCGTCGGAAGATCAAGTTCGAAGATGGGCTATATCGGTCCAAGTTTTGGTATAGCCCCCATATAACGGTACCTCCCGATTTAAGGTATTTTAAGGATCTTAGCCGCATTTGTTGCCCAAACCAGCTGAAATTTTACATTTGAGGTTCCCAATGGCCGCGAAATTGCTCCACTAAAAATTGTCAAGATAGTAGGTCCACGGTTCGGTATAGTCCCCATATAACGATACCTCCCGATTTAAGGTATTTTATGGATCTTAGCCACATTTTTTGCCCAAACTAGCTGAAATTTTACATTTGAGGTTCTCAATGGCCGCGAAATTGCTCCACTAAAAATTGTCAAGATAGGTCCACGGTTCGGTATAGTCCCCATATAACGATACCTCCCGATTTAAGGTATTTTAGGGATCTTAGCCACATTTTTTGCTTGAACTAGCTGAAATTTTACATATGTGGTTCCCAGTGGCCACGAAATTTCGCCACTTAAAATTGTTAAGATAGGTCCATGTTTTTTTGTAGCCCCCATATAACGGTACCTCCCGATTTTAGGTATTTTAACGATTTTCCCCAAATATGGCTCCAATTTGCCATTTGGAGTTTAATGAGTTCAAAAAATTTACTTTAATGTTTGTTTTGGGTTATTAAAAAACTTCTCCACCAAGAATTATGGACGTACATATGTCCACGTTTTGATATAGCCCCGAATTTTGGTATAGCTTCCATATTAAAGTACCGCTAGATTTTAGGCACTCTGCAGTTTTTATATACTTTTTATACCCTACACCACTATGTGATAAGGGGTATTATGTGTTAGTGCATTTGTATGTAACATACAAAAGGAAGCGAGATAGACTCATAGCTCCTTCTAGGGATATACATAAAATCACTTTCTGAGTCGATTTATCCATGTCCGTCCGTCCGTTCGCAACGTACATGTCGCATTTGTTGACCGATTCAGCTGAAAATTGGGGAATATCATTTTTTTAGCCGTCGGAAGAACGCTATTTATTTTGGTGAGAATCGGTTCAGATTTGGATATAGCACCCATATAAAGGGTGTTTTTTTAAGCTAGATAGAACTTTAAATTGTAAAAAGTAACACAAAAAATTAAATTTTGATGAAACTTTTTTTTTTATTTGTTTCAGTATACTCTGACAAATCATCATGAATAGACTCACGCTTGAACAACGCTACGAAATTATCCAAATTTACTTTGAAAATCAATCGTCGTTGTTTTATCGCAAAATTGTGTTCAGCGATGAGGCGCATTTTTGGCTTAACGGGTTTGTTAATAAGCAAAATTGCCGCATATGGAGTAAGACCAATCCACAAGAGACCCTACAGACTCCATTACACCGTATGGTGCGGTTTTCACACTGGTGGCATCATCGGACCTTATTTCTTCAAAAATGAGGCCGGAGCTCGCGTTACAGTCAATGGAGATCGTTACCGCACCATGATCAATGATTTTTTGTTTGAAAATATGGATGACATTGATCCGGAGGAGATGTGGTTTCAACAGGATGGCGCTACGTGCCATACGGCGAACGCAACCATCGACTTATTGAAATCAAAATTTGGCAATAAGTTGATTTCGAGAAGTGGACCTGTCAGTTGGCCTCCAAGGTCGTGCGATTTGACACCTCTCGATTATTTCCTGTGGGGCTACGTGAAGTCACTGGTTTATGCTGATAAACCAGCAACAATTGATGCCTTGGAGGCCAGCATTGTTCGTGTTATTCGTGACATACGGCCAGCAGTGCTCGAAAAAGCGGCCAAAAATTGGACGTCCAGAATGCACTTCGTCAAGAACAGACGTGGTGCCCATATGCCCGAAATCATTTTCAAATGTTAATGTCACGTATTGATCTTTCGAATAAAAGAAAAATTTTGATTACAATTTAATTTCTTGTGTTATTTATTACAATTTCAAGTTCTATCGGGCTTAAAAAAACACCCTTTATATTTTCGGCCGATTTCGTGTATTTTCTGCTCCAAACACGATATATAAGTCCGATTTCAATGAAATTTGGAATATGTTACTGAATTCGGTCTGGAAATAAATGTGCCAAATTATATCAAAATCGGTTAAGATCTGGATATAGCTCCGATTTATATTTTACATATTCACAGTGGTGTCATAAAAACAAATAAGACATTTTTAAATATTTTTTCTTTATATGAGAGTAAATCCCGCTATAACTTTTGCGCGCATCGGCCAATTTTGTGAACGCGAACGAATTTGAAACCAAAATTTGTTCCTTAACCTCTATACCAAAAATTATAGATGTGCTCACAAAAATTTAAAATTTTTTCAAATGGAATTGCAAAAGAAATTAGGTTTTTACCATATATTGTTTTCTTAAAAACTACATTCGTACCCAGCAAAATTTATTTGAAGTTGTTCCTTGTGAAGTAGTGATTGAATAGCTTTTTTTGAAGCAGTCCACGCAGAGTCATGAAAAATGCAGTCCGTTCTTCACATTTTGACAATGTCCGATTTGAATCCATTTCATAAATTTTTCACATTTTAGAAATTTCAAAATTTTGCAAAAAAAACTTAAAAAGGCAAAGAACATAATTTGTTTCTTGTTAATTATAATAACAGCAATATGTTTGCATCCATAAAAAGCAATTTGTATACAAAAAATAATAAAAGTGATTTCGAACTACATCTTTGTTTGTAGCCAAAGAAGTAGTTGAATCATATGTTGTTGTGATTTATTCACTACAAAGAACTAATGCAAAATGTGTGCTTAAGAAGTAAATTAGACAGTATCCTCACTGCACCATGCCCTTGTAAAAATCATGACTTCTTTCACATAAAAAGATGTAGTCCGGAATCACTTGCACTCATGATTTAACTACTTCTTTGGCTACAAACATTTTGCTGGGTACTTAAAGGAAATTTTTAGCAATTTGTTACAAATATGCAAATGCCAAAAGCAATCAAAATTTGAAAGTATGTTGTTGGCTATTGTTGTCTATCTTTTCAATTGGTTCAATTGTTTGAAATCCAGTCAAATCATCATTTTCTGAATATAATACAAATTCAAATGAATATCGGAATTTTCAAGTTCTGTATGTATGCATGTATATAGGTATTGTATGTATGTTAGCGTATCATGAATATATATTAACTAATTTGAATTTACTTGGAATAATGATTATATCAGCTGTATTTCATTCACTGTTTTTTTACTCCAGTTTGAAACCCCTCATTTGTGCACAGCATGCAGGGTTGTCTTGAGGCGCAGCGGGTGGGTGGGTTGAAAGAATATAGGGTCATCAGTCACAGTTGGACAGACAGACAGGCAAGCCACTTGGCAATGCAGAGTAGATTTTTACTTTCACACTGAATTTTATCACTGTTAATTTTCTTGCTTTTAACGTGGTGTACTCTTCGGCAATTTATCATCGATTCTGTTTTGCAAATAATCAACTCGAAAATTCTTCTTTGGGTTCTGTGTTTTCGTTGTTTTTGTAGCTATTATTTTCGTAACATTGGCAGTATAAACACTTTATCATCATCGTTACAACCGACATCATCATCATCATTGTCATCACTGCTATTATTTTTATCACTGTGTTGTCGTTGTCTTTGAGGTTGACGTCGTCGTAATCATAGTAGCTTCGTTCGTGGTAGCTCCCAAAGTATGCTCCAGATATTCAAATATAAACAGAAAAATATTTTCACTGTTTTTTATGTCACTATGATAATATTTGCGTAACAAATTGTGTATTTATGTGAGTAAATTATGTATTCGTATGTTATGTTACAATTCGGCATGACTTTTGGTGTCATGACTCTGAATACAACCTTCACATTTGATTGATTCGGTATGGGTATGGAAGAAAATTTAAAAAATAAATAAATCACAATGAAACACACACCGAACTACTGCTGCTGGGAGAACGACACTTTGATGGTTTTTATCCACTACTTGAGTGATAATCACAAGTTAAAACTGTTGGATTCACTTTCATTCCACACCAACACTATTTGTTCACTTCGTTCACAAACCGTGACATTTGAGGTCGTTAGCTCTCTCTCTTTTTTCCCGTTGATGGGTAAAACGTTTAGCATTTATGCGATTCCGCACAATTACATCCGTACTTGCGATCGACCCATACATAGACACACGCACCTACTTACACTCAAAAAGACATATGGACGTATTCATCTATCTAGCTGGCTGCTAGAGATTTTTATCAAAACGGCAGAGACAAGTGGGTCTTTTTTCGCTTCAGCGTGCAATTTGCAAATAGTGTCAAGACGTCACGAGCCCGCGCGCACCGCATTCGCTAAAACAGTACTCACGTCGGCCTTGATACGTGTCAACAGCATCTGTTCTTTGTGGTAACAGTGTTTCAAAAAACAAAAACGCAAAACGGCACAGATTTACTCGGAATTACTATGCCACTTGTAAACTTATACACACGAACACACTTTTCCCACTACCTCAAAATATTTGTTTTTTTTTCTTCAGTTAAAATGCTTCACTATAAATCTTTCATTTCTTTGTGCTCCTTTTAATGGGCCTTTCATTGTTATTTATTGAATGCAGGCAATAAATATAGCAACACATTTACAAGCGCACTCGCTATGCTGTTTTGGGAAATGTTACTTTGTGTCCGACGTCACGATGTCAACGTATCCAAGGAGCCCGTTTGACTAAAGGCGCCACCAGTAGCTCGACACCAAAATACAACTGAGTGCTGTGTGTTTTCGAGTTTATGCAGCGGCATTTCACCCAAAATACAGGCACCATGCATTTGCTGGGTGCCACAATGAACAAAAAGAGAGTTGTTCAAACTGTTCTCAAAACATTCTCATTGCGCCTGTCGCATAGCTAACAAATTGAGTAAATTGTTCTCTCTCTTTGTGGTTTTGTAGTTGCTGTGGTGAAAATATATTGTTAGTGGAAATTGTGAAAAAGTGTTTTAAGAAAATCTCTTATATGACAGGATGTTACATGTTCTAGTAAAGGTGGCCAGTTAGGCAACGGAATCCTGAAGTCAAATAAGTCAAAAATGTGTTGTTATAAAATTTGACATGGTCCATCGACCACAGTTTCGCGCAAAAGATGTGTCTGACTCAGGGTTTCGGAGTCGGAGTCGAGCAATTTTGCTGGAGTCGGTGTATGAGTCGAAAAAATAACTTGACTCCGACTCCGGGCAATTTTTTCTACATTATAGAAATATAACACTAAATTCGGCACAACAAATTTTTCCAAAAGAAATCTATAAGAAAACATATAAGCGAACGGTAGTTAGAGGACAATTCACAGGATATTTACTATCCTTTGAAGTCTAGACTTTTTCAAACCTTTTTTGATTACAAAATTCATGTGGAAAATATTTTTTGGTCCAATTGATCCAATCCAATTGATCCAATTGATCCAATTGATCTAATTGAACATTTTACGTCTTCTACACCTTTTTCAGATGTAATTCGAATCTGTTTAGTTGTACTTCGTAACATTTCATTTGTAATTCGAGAATTCTATTTGTAATTCGTAACATTCAATTTGTAATTCGAATTATTCCATTTGTAATTCGAATTATTCTATTTGTAATTCGAATTATTCTATTTGTAATTCGAATTATTCTATTTGAAATTCAAATCATTCCATTTGTAATTCGAATTATTCCATTTGAAATTCGAATTATTCCATTTGTAATTCGAATTATTTCATTTGTATTTCGAATTATTCCATTTGTAATTGGAATTATTTTATTTGAAATTACAAATGGAATAAATCGAATTACAAATAGAATAATTCGAATTACAAATAGAATAATTCGAATTACAAATGGAATAATTCGAATAACATATGGAATAATTCAAATTTCAAATGGAATAATTCGAATTACAAATGGAATAATTCGAAATACATATGGAATATTTAGAATTACAAATGGAATTCTCGAATAACAAATGAAATGTTACGAATTACAAATAGAATTCTCGAATTACAATTAAAATAATTCGAATTACATATGAAAAAAGGCGTATACATAAGTCATACAAGTCTTCTGTCGGAAGACCTACTGGTCTCCGCACAAAGTTCTACTGGCTTTTTCATCTTGTCTTTTGTGAGAAATCATCCTAGTCTTCTATTAAAGGACCTGTTGGACTCCGTCGAAAGACATTGTGGTCTCTTCGTATATACTACTGATTACACGGTAAAACCAAATGGAAGTTTAGGTCTAGGGGTGAAAAATTTCCTTTGGGAATGAAAGCCAATATTGATTATATTAAGTAACCCAAGGGATCCCATTGCTAATATTTCTGAGTTATGACATAATGATTTTTTATTGACCCTCAATAACGCCTAAAAAATGCTTTATAGCTTTGTTTGGCGATATTGTTTCATCATTTTGAAATGAAATGTTTTCAGTTAAATATAATGAGGAATCTTTTTGTAGAACCTTATAGTTCAGTCCCTTCCATGCCCGTTTTATTCTTGAACTGATAAAGAAAACAAGACGGGATTTTATACATGAAAAAATTCTAGAAAAATGTTCCTCCGAGAATTTTATGTAGGTTCCAAAAAATCGATATTGTCACGTTTTCATTGTCCTCTATAAGATTTACCCGTTCTTTTCTCCAATAATCCGTATGTTTACGTATTTCGCTACATTTCGGATAAGTTATTATGTATGTATGAAATTCGGATGGTTATTATGATTATGATTTATTTACAACCTGATATTCCTGTACATATTTTGAAGAGGTTTTACATAAGATTAGATAAAATTTTTATTATAAGATGATTCCATAAAAATCTAGTACGGACATCAAAACCTAGAAACTCTTTGATCGAATTTATTTTTTTAAATTTTCTGTCCGCTTTATGATCAAAAACGTCAGTTTTTTAAACCAGAAATTTAAATGTTGACTTTTTCTGTCCACCATTTCAGTAAAATCTTAAACTTGTTATGGGACTAGATTTGTATGTCCTTGATAAGCCCACAACATATATGACAAACGGTTTATTAGTTTTCGAGCTAGAGTTGGCACCACAAAACGTTTTAATAAAAACAGGTTTTCCTAGACGGCGGTTTGTCAAACAATTTAGCATATGGTAAAAACCAAATTTCCTTTACAATTCTATTTGAAAAAAATTTAAAAAAATATTTTGCGAGCACATCTACGATTTTTGGTATAAAGATTAAGATACAAATTCTGGTTCACGTTCACAAAATTGGCAGATGCGCGCAAAAGTAATAGCGGTTTTTATTCTCATATAAAGAGAAAATATTTTAAAATTTCTTATTTGTTGTATTGAGAAAATATATGCATATATCAGTAACAGCATTTGACATCCATCCGTGGATGCTCCATAATTTCTAACATTTGTTTTTATTTTCGCGGAAAATAAAAAAAAATTAAAAAATCTGGAAGTAAATCTAAATTATACTACCTCAGAGTCCGTATAAACCTCTAAAAAATAAATTAAAAATACGCACAGAATCTAGACAACGCGTAAAAAAATATAAAACCAAAATTATAAACATTAGCTTTATAAATTGCATAATATAGCAACAACAAAAGAGAAATTATAATAAATTATAATTTTTGGTTCGATAAGAAAAATTAGAAAAAATATTTGGGAGTTCTCCAACTATTTCGCTAAAATCTCATACAATAATTAATGCATGCTGCTAAAACCTCATCAAGAAATATGGTTTACCATCGCGAGAGTTTAACTGCTTACTGTGATAACTTATAAGGATAGGAAATAATATTGAAATTACAACCATTCAAAAAATATGAAAATTAAAAAGCCTGTTATTCGCGAATTAGTTAAATTCGGTTAATGCGCATCCGATTTTGGATACAGCGAATCAATCTCTTTCAATATCTATGCATATTTCGATGTTGCACTCAGCGGCCAAAGTGTGTCGCCAGTTTCATCACACAATGCAAAAAACCTTAAAGTGGGTAAAAGTCGAGCGATGTGCATACGATTTTGATGCGCATCCGGTTTCATTAGCGACCTTCAAAAATACGTCAACATACACATATTTCAAAGAGATTCTTCAAGAGCCGCGGATGTGCCTTCACATTCTATTTTGCGAAAAGACCCATATTACTCGCGTATCTCTGTAATTTATGACACGCGTTTTCGCAAATATTATAATCGCGTATAAAGGATTCCATTTATGAAAAAATTTTAAAGAAAATCGCGGTTTATTACGCGGATTTGTCAAAATATATTTTTGCTGATTTTCTTATTTCCAAGGTATCTATATCCTCGATTTTAGTGGATGGATTCGATCGCGGAAGGGCTCATTCAGATCCGTCGCGTAAAAAAAACTAAACTAAATTAAACGCAAAAAAAAATTTAATGAAAATTCACGCATCAAAATTCACTCCAATTACGAGGATGCTGTTAGGAGCACACTTATGAGATATACATTAAACGACATAAAATCACGAGTTCTATTATCCTATAATGAGCTTGGAATATTATCTCGTTGCGCGTCCAGATCATTAAAAAATTCAAAAAAACCCAGAAATTCCGGCTTCAAAATGTCAGCATAAATTTCAGGTGGATGCAGTGGATAATTCGGAAAATCATACATTAGTATAATGTTGCCCAGGGAGTATTCTGTGATGATTTCTTTGGGCATAGGTCTATAAAATATAAGGTTAAGCCAGAAATCGGAAGGGAACATAAAAAACTTGTTGGCTTCAACCATTTTTACGCATTGTACTACATTGATGCCAACACAGCTTCCACGAAAATTAATTTTAATGGTCGACATTATGGGATCCCTCCTACAATACTTGATTTTAAAGAACTTCAGTCATACTATTTAGAATATGTTAACAGTTCGCGAATTCTAAATGGGTGAAACTCGGATTCATCGATTGTAAAACATTTTTGGTTTTTACCATATATTTTTCAACAAAAAATTCAGAAAGCATATTAAGTTATACTCTTTCAAATGAAGAAAAAATCTACCAAAAAATTATTCGTAGTTTCGTAAGTTTCACGAAAAATGGCTTTTCAACTGGGGGTCATCATTAAGGCTCTAGAAGCACTGTAAAATTTTGGCTTACATCCATTTTATTGCTTATAATTTTGAAGGCATGCAGTTTTTTGATTTGTATTGCCCTTCATGTTCACATATTTTGAAGGCGTAAGGATTTTCGCACGGGGAAAATTTCCTTCCGGAATGTACTCGGAAAAAAAGGTACAACTGACTAAAACTTTCTAAGTTGTAGTTTGTTGCTATTTTTCAATATAAGATTCAGTAGAAATAATATAAATATGAATATTACTTAATATTTATGTTCTGTAGTAGAGTATTAGTGAACATTCGAAAGAATAAACAAACAGATTAGCCTATATGGGCCCAAATATAGGAAAAAGTTAAACATTTGTCCACATTTTACTCATTTTAGTGGTATAGGAATTTACCCTCGGAGTCGACTCGGAGTCGGAGCCACAGTCGTGAAAAAAACTGGCCTGGAGTCGGAGTCGAGGTATTTTTGGTCTAAATTACAGGTAATGAAATTATACCATCGTTGATCTTAAATATATATTTATAAATATTTGTTGTTACACAATGATGTTCAGCTCTCTGTTCGTAGCGGCTTGTAACAGAGTGTACTCATCATTAAAGCCAGTCCATGTCTGGATATTTTTGAGTCAGGTTGTTTCTTTTCTACCTCTTAAGGATTAAGGATTGTTTGTAGTATCTTGTATTTGTCATTTCTTAGTTTGTGTCCAAGGTAGGAGATTTTACGCTTTTTATACCCTACACCACCTTGTGGTAAGGGGTATTATGTCTTTTTGCATTAGTTTGTAACATGCAAAAGGAAACGAGATAGACCCATGGTTCCTTTTAGGGACTCACTTTTTGAGTCGATTTACGCATGTCCGTCTGTCCATGTATTTTTGTAAACAAAGTACAGGTCGCATTTATTGTCCGACTCGCGTGAAAATTGGGAAGATAGTTTTTTTGGCCAAAGGACCAGATTTCGATATATCCTCCATATATATCTTCGATTTAAGGCATTTGGTGCACGAAACACGCTATATATGTCCGATTTCAATGAAATTTATAATGTGTGACTGAATTCGGTCTAGAAATAAATGTGTCAAAATCGGTTCAGATTGGGATATAGCTCCCATATATCTTTTCGGCCGATTTCGCGTATTTGCTGCACCAAACACGCTATATAATTCAATGATATTTTGAATGTGTGGCTGAATTCGGTCTGGAAATAAATGTGCCAAATTATTTCGAAATCCTTTAAGATCTGGATATGGCTCCGATTTATATTTTACATATTCACAGTGGTGTAGGGTATCATATAGTCGGCCCCGCCCGACTTTGATCCTTTCCTTACTGGTTAGTAGCTGACAACGACCGTGCTCAACTTGAGCACCGATGTGCTCGAATCGAGCACGGCTCATTATCATTCCGTAATCGTGCTTATTCGGATGCTTTTTTATTATTATTTTCGTGTTGCTTAAAATGAAAGGACTCGTTGCAAAGTAAATTTTATTAAGAACTAACAGACCCAGGTCCGCGTTGCTGACCCGTCGTATTGCGTTTTAATTACAACTTTTTATAGAGTTTATGCTTTACAACTCAAAAAATTTATTTTCTACCTCATATCTTCGGGTCCATTGTTAAACCAATTTATTCATTAAGAATTTTAAATTTATCAACAGATTTTTTCTGTAACCTTTCTTTTCTCTTACGGACTTTGTCGGATTTTGGTGCTGTTTAGAATTTATTATCGCCCTAAAGCGATCTAATAATAAAAGTTAAAAAAGTGGTTAAGTCAAATTCTCCCGCTTATTGAGACGTACATATATGTTTTTAGTTTTTCATGGTCATGGACCGCTGAACTTCACCGTTTAAGGAAATTCGTAAATATGTCGTTTTTATTAATAGGGGATATACAGTACCACCTTTGAAGAGATATAACATACTTAAAAACTCGCCGTGGTCGGTCTTCGGGCGCCAAAAAAGAACATTTGATCGGGGGCGCAACCACCGTTGTTTCGAAAATTAATTTGCAAGCCGATGCATTCATATGTTTAGCAAATATAGCGATTATAAATCAACAGGCCTCCAAAATTCATCAACAAATATATAGCAATTAGAACCGCGGGTCATTCCTGAAAATTTCATGAAATTATGAGCGTGGTCCGGTATTTTGCCTCCAAATATGTACCTGAGGTCGGAGACACAACCCCATTGTCTGTCAAAATTAATGCTGAAACTGATATAATCATAAGTTTGGCATATACATATAGCTTTTGAAAGAAATGCGTGGGAAGGTACCCCACCTCCTCTGAAATTCATAAAGCACACATTGCCACCGCAGACCTTGAGCATTTCCTGCAAATTTCATGGAAATCGGTTCAGTATTTTGGAGATATAACATATTTGAAAAAGTAGACGTGGTCAGGCCTTTAGGCCCAAAAGAAGTACCTAGATTTTAGATTAATACGTAAATTTTCAAACCGATACATTCGTTATTATTGAACATGTAGCGTTTGTTAATATCAAACAAACTATGCAGCCTATTTTCACCGGGAGCCATCCCTGTACATCCCTGAAATTTTCAGTAAAATCGGTTTCGTAGTTTTGTAGATGCAACATATTTTAAAAAGTGGGCGTTGTCAAGTCTTTGGGTACCAAATAAGTACGTAAGACACAACCACAATTGTCTCGCAAATTAATTTCAAATAGGGTATAGGAGAAGTACCCCGCCCCCTCAAAAATTCAACAAAATTTGTATACAATTTTAACCGGCAGTCATCCCTGTACATTCCCTGACAATTTAGAAAAATCGGTTCAGTAGTTTTTGTAGAAAAGATAAAAATTTAAAATTGAAAAAAGTGGGCGTAAAAATGAACTGTCAAATTTTCTAAAAAAAACCTAAGTCGGGTTATGGCGAATATTTTACATAAATTATCAAAATCGGTCCAGTCGTTCTCAACTGATGCCATTACCAACGAACGACATTTGATTTTTATTTATAAATATATAGCATTTTTAAAGATATAGGTTATAGGGGAATTACCCCGCCCCTTCCGAAATCCAACTAAATTTATAGCCTATTTTAACTGGGAGCCAATGTCCGCTTTCCAAATATCAGATCCCAGTTTTTAGGGAACGACGCCATTTCAGATCTCAATCAAGTAATGGTAAAGGAAATAAAACAATTAAGGGATTTTGTTATGGACACAGAATTCCTTAAGTAAAAGTATATAGCGTCCCTTTCTTCAAAATTCTAGTCTAGAGCGCACAACAGGCCTAACCCGGCTTTCGTGTATACTCACCAGGACATGCGGCGATTCCTCTCCCTTTTTTTCAACCTAACTTAGTCCAGTGATGGTGAGTGGAAAAACCCAACATGACCAACATTAGTATTACATTTGGTTGTAGTGGTTGGGGAGCCCTGGTTTATACCATACACAGAGGGAAAAAAGTAGATTCAAAATCAACGCCGTATGGTGTCAAAATGAGCACAGGCGTGTTCAATATTTTTTGACCACGGCTGTTGTCATTTTTTTTAATCTGACCACTAATGGTGTCAATATGAGTACATGCGTGCTCAATTGTTAATATTTCGACCACAAACCTGCTCACTTGGACTACGGTACGTTGCCAATTCTAGAAACCGTTAACAACATCTCATTGTCAAATTGACAAAGGCGTGCTCATTATGATCACAAATGGTGTTGGTGTCATTTTTTCTCTGGGTATACGCATACTTAGGTTCGCTTTTCGTATGCTCGCGAGCATAGGAAATCGCTCATATAGGCCCACTTTGTGGCATAACCCCAGTATAACGATACCGCACAATTTAATGTATTTTCAGATTTGACAGAATTCACTAACATTAAGTATTTGGGATTCCCAGTGCACAGTGGTCCTGTTTGTATGGAAAGGAGTGCAAAGTTTTAATCGAGTTACCGCCTCGACTTTATGACGAGCCAAGAAGTAAAAAAAATATTTATTGGAGGTAGATCCAATTTTTGGTATTTCGACAATTTTTGCATTTTGATTTTTTAGTGAACAAAATACCTCCATGCAAAAATGTTTAATATAGGGTGGCAGATAGGGGCAGCTAAATATTTTATAGTAAACTGGAGATTGCCCGAACGCTTCCAAGATTAGTGAAACTCAACATAAATTAATAGTACTAATATCCGAAAATAACAGAAGCCCTTAAAAAAAAATTTATTTTTAAGGAAGATGAAAAACGTTTTTGGGTATATTTTTTCAGTTTCATTTTGGAAGTTATACACTTGCCTCATCATTTTTTTACTCATAAACTACAAATGCTTTTCGGATGTATTTTAAGTTTTTATGGCATCATATGCATACATATATCAACTTCTTCGACTTAGTGCAATTCTGTAACTCATTTTTCGAGTTACCGACAAAAATCGGTATAATCATGGTTTTTTTAGAAAGGTTAGCTAAAGCTTTCTGTCAACTTCTTTCGAGTGTCGCATTTACTGTTCGATTCGGATTCAGATTTGGATATAGCTCTCATACGATTTCCTCTATTTCATGAACAAAACACATTGGGGTTGAGACTTTTGACCTTTTTTCGAAAATGATTTCCAGTAGTAAAATGATTTCCTGTTAATTCCATTTAAGTATTAAAAAGGTTACGCACAAAGAACTTTCAAATGATATGATGTATGGAATAAAGCTATATTTATATACACGCAGAGAAAAAATATTTTTTTAACTGGTGGTGGGCAACATTTTATTTTGGATGAATGGATAGAGCTGGGAACCTGACATTTGTAATCAAGATTTGAGTGTTGGTATTTTTGAAAATTCGTACTTAAAAGGTACTAAATATGGAATTCTAAAATTTTGAAATATCAATGCTGTTGGAGTGTAGGATTGATTACTTATTATATTTTGCACCAAACATACATATATTTGTTTGCTATCAGTCCCAAACATAATATATGTTTGGGTCCTGCAAACAAATTTATGTTTGGGTGCAAACAAATATTTGTTTGCGTGCAAATAAATTTATGTTTGGGTGCAAACAAATATATGTTTAGATATAATATAATTACAAACCCATAAGCCACAAAAAAAAACAAACACATGCACCAGTGTGCGTTTTCTGAGAGCAAGGGAGCGTAAATTTTAATGTGAAACACATTGAAATGTATGCTCACTTGCTCTCAGTAAACGCTCACTGGCTATCTCAAACATATACACACATTTATACATGGTGGTGGTTTATTGAAAGGCATAGAAAAAAAGCAAAAGCAACAACAGACACATAGGTACATAAAAAATTCCAGAGAAATACATAATAATACATAAATACATACCCCCTGTTTTTGTAACTCAAAATTTCCGATTCGTTCGTGTTTGTCACACACAAAAACACATTTCGGTTTTTGTATCCAATGCTCTTTGTATGTGTGTGAAAACCAAAAGAAACTTTTGATTTCCCTCATTTATTTGGCACAGTTGGCACAGTTTATACAGTTTGACACTAAGCCTACCTGATTGTTATGTTTGCTGTCAAACACATTATTGTCATTTAAAATACAAAGAAACTCAAATCACAATAATATAAAATCTATTATGTTTAGTGTCAAAAGTTGTTAACATAACACTGAATGGTCGACCTTCTATAGGCCTGGATGTTTGGTTTTCATAACAAAAAAAAAAAAATACAAACGAAAACGTCTGAAAAAGACGATAGAAAGAGACCCAACGTTTTGAGCTGAAATTTTTCTGTTTGTTACCGCTAAAAACGCATGCATATGATGGGAAATTGATCTAGAGAAATTTTTAGATACTCATACATGTAAAAATACGCCATGCGGGTCAAATATCATCATCTTTCTAAAATGTATTTTGACTTTTTTTGAAAATTGTTTTCAATATTTGTCTGTATATTGAAAATTTTTTGGGATTGCCACAAGGAACATATTTATACCCTATACCACAATGTGGAAAAGGGTATAATAAGTTTGTTTTCCCAAAAATTCATGTAACGCCGCGAAATATTCGTCGTAGACCCCTCATGTGGTATACCAAACTTCATATCTCGACGAGATAAAGCGATTTAGCGATGTGTGTCCGTCCGTCCGTCCGTCCGTCTGTCCGTCCATTAAAAATTGTAATCAAGCTAGAGGCCGCAATTATGGACCGATTGTCACGAAATTTAGTATGGAGGTCGGGTTTGGACCAGAATAGAACTGATTAGTTTTTGGCGATGATCGTGAAATGTTAAAGGGATGAAATGGACCAAAAACAAAATTTTTGCTCGATTTTGTAGCCGCTCTGTAGGTCGCAATAATAGTCCGATCGGCGCGAAATTTTAAACGTAGTTTTGGTTTGAGATGAAGAAGTAGCGTGCAAGTCAACGGTATGATCGGATAATATTTAGCGGGTTAAATTGATCAAAACTTTTGTGTGAAAATTGGTAAAATTTCTAATGCACATCTTATAACAGCTAGCCCGGAAAGCTAGTGCACAGGGATAGTGGTATAGGGTATCACATGGTCGGCCCCGTCCGACTATAGTCTGTTCTTACTTGTTTTTAAAAAGTATTAAAAATTAACATAATGGAAACACTGATATACAAAGCTTTTCGTTATCAAGCGAATGGTTTTAAATTTTTTATAAAAACCAATTCAAAAAAATGTAAGATACAGCAGAATCAATATGAAAGATACATTACAAATACCTTACCGAAAATAACATATCGAGCCCTTCCCGCGAAAAAGGTGTAAGCGACAAAAAGCAAATTTTACAGGAGACGGTTTTTATTGATTATCTTTTGATCTACCCAAATTTTTTTTATTAAATTTTTGTATAGTTCCGTTACTAAATCCTATTTGCTAAAAAATAAATAATTTGTGGAATATCTTCAATATAACGGTAATTTGTGTCGCTTACATCTTTTTCGCTGTCACGCAATCAGTCTACTACATCAAGAAGTGGCGGTTACATTATTTGAAACAAATTATTTTTAGAGTAATTCATATCTATAATTTAAAAACAAAGCAAGTTAATTTTATAGAAAGTATTTATTCGACGAATTATAAGATTAAAGCGTATTTCTTGTAATATAGTCGAATAACCCAATGGTATGTTAATGGGCAATTTTGATGTAAGCGACAATTCGCTGTCACCTAAAAATGTAAACAAAACAAAAAGGGCGCTTACATCAAAATTGTTTTTGCTATAATTTTGTAACGGTACATGGCATAGTTCTAAAAATTTGGGAAATGGTGTATTGGAATATTCTTCATCGATTTCCGTAAAAAAACGAAAATCGAAAAAATGTCGCTTGCATCATTTTCGCGGGAAGGGCTCAATATATATAATACAACAAATTTCATTCACTGGCATTCGCGTTCGAATATTGTTTTTCTTAAAGTACATACTCCGAGGTAATTACTGCGAAAATTTCGACTGCTACTATTTGCATTTTATTTTGAAGTACAAAGGCCTTCAGTTCCGGTATCATTATATGGGGACCATTCCAAAACTTAAACCTATGCCTACAATTTTTGATCGAGAAGTTTGTTTACCACTGGGAACCCTAAATGTCTAAATATAAATGTGGATTTATTAGAAAAAACAAACCCAATGTACCATAATTGTAGAACATTCTTCCAAACATTTGTTTGTAATTTAAAAAACTAAGAAACAATTGTATACTGGGAAATTTGGAAAAATGTTTATATTTTTAAACAAACACAATTATAAAATGTGTATGTATTCGGTGCCGAGGGCTGATCTATGTCCTCAATTTTTGTTGGAGATTTTTTTTTTTTTTTTTTTTTTTGAATTCCTTATGTCAATATACGGCTAATTCAGTCAGAAAATGTAGCTAAACCATTCAAAACACACAAAATCGGGCGGTACCTTTATATAGGATCTACGTCAACATGTGGACCTATTATGACCTACGGTCATAAGAAACATATGTTCAAAATTTCGATCGTCTAGTTTAAAAAGTTATTATTAAAGTTTAAAAGTTATTAAAATTTCCCCACTAGATCTGGATTTCGCCCTCCTTCTTTTTGTACCATGGTCAAGACTACTTCTACGAAAACATATTTTTAGGTTTTCTGTCTTTTGAGAACCCAAAGTGAAAATTACAACAAAATCGAAAATCTGCAAAAAAAAATTGAAAGTAAAATCAGTATACAAACATAATGCCCAATACAATCGAACTTGTGAATAACACCGTCCCTATAACGAATGTAGGGACCACAAATGTGAATGTTAACACAAAATCGTCTCCTTGTAATGAAGATTCTTTATAACGTATTAATTTTTTGTCCAAACAACTACAACATAGAAATGTTTGACTGTGCGTAAATTGTCATTTTATATCAAATTCAGCGTAGCTGAAACATCAAAATGTTTAAATCTTTTTTATGTGTACTATGATATAATTAATATGAATATGAAAGCAATAATGTAAAATTACATCCAATTCAGTAGCAAAAATATCCTGAAACCCTCACAATACATACAGTGCTGCTAAAAAATATTTGCAACTGGAATGAATAGTTCATATTTTATATAGTTCTGAGGCAGTTTGTGGATTTGAAATGCAAATATTTATGTAGATTGTTTGTTTATTGGGTACCTTTACAGATTTAAAAATTATTTAAAAAAAATTGCACATATTTTACAAAAATTTACAAAACAAAACTCTAACTCACTTTTGGTTCTGCTCAAAACATTTGCAAGTGAGAAAAATTGATTTAAAATCTAAAGAAATTAAATTTGTTTTGATAATATATTGTGTGTTAAACACTTTATTTTTTATATGGAGACATCGTAAAGGAAACCAATTAACAAAATAAAAGAATATATCCTTTGGAATCCTGTGCTCTAAGGATAATTGTCCTGATTAGAGTCCCGGAACCTCCTATATGAATTTAGATTATTTAACCTGATCGAGTCCGATAAGAACATAAACATATTTGCAAACAATTAATAGTTTTACGTGGTTATACATATGTTTAGAAGCGGTATTATGCCAAAGCACCCTGTTATGCGACACTCCTGGTGTGTACATAGTGCAATTTTGACATGTCCGTTTAGTTCTTAATAGTAATAATTGTTCCACAAACATCCCATACGGGACAATGGAGACTTCTCTCATATCAATGATATGGGGCCAACAGTTTATCGCCTAGTCCGAACGGCGTGTCCTAAGACACCACTTGTAGAGAAGTTATACATGGCTAAAATACTCAGGAAATGTTGCCAACATTACTGAGGTGTATTTTGCCACCGTTGAAATTTTTTGATGTTTAATTCTTGGATCTGATAAATATCTCGACCTCATGCATCATTACCATTTCTGTCCATAAATATATATATATATATATATATATATATATATATATATATATATATATATATATATATATGTATATATATATATATATATATATATATATATTTATGGACAGAAATGGTAATGATGCATGAGGTCGAGATATTTATCAGATCCAAGAATTAAACATCAAAAAATTTCAACGGTGGCAAAATACACCTCAGTAATGTTGGCAACATTTCCTGAGTATTTTAGCCATGTATAACTTCTCTACAAGTGGTGTCTTAGGACACGCCGTTCGGACTAGGCGATAAACTGTTGGCCCCATATCATTGATATGAGAGAAGTCTCCATTGTCCCGTATGGGATGTTTGTGGAACAATTATTACTATTAAGAACTAAACGGACATGTCAAAATTGCACTATGTACACACCAGGAGTGTCGCATAACAGGGTGCTTTGGCATAATACCGCTTCTAAACATATGTATAACCACGTAAAACTATTAATTGTTTGCAAATATGTTTATGTTCTTATCGGACTCGATCAGGTTAAATAATCTAAATTCATATAGGAGGTTCCGGGACTCTAATCAGGACAATTATCCTTAGAGCACAGGATTCCAAAGGATATATTCTTTTATTTTGTTAATTGGTTTCCTTTACGATGTCTCCATATAAAAAATAAAGTGTTTAACACACAATATATTATCAAAACAAATTTAATTTCTTTAGATTTTAAATCAATTTTTCTCACTTGCAAATGTTTTGAGCAGAACCAAAAGTGAGTTAGAGTTTTGTTTTGTAAATTTTTGTAAAATATGTGCAATTTTTTTTAAATAATTTTTAAATCTGTAAAGGTACCCAATAAACAAACAATCTACATAAATATTTGCATTTCAAATCCACAAACTGCCTCAGAACTATATAAAATATGAACTATTCATTCCAGTTGCAAATATTTTTTAGCAGCACTGTATGTATTGTGAGGGTTTCAGGATATTTTTGCTACTGAATTGGATGTAATTTTACATTATTGCTTTCATATTCATATTAATTATATCATAGTACACATAAAAAAGATTTAAACATTTTGATGTTTCAGCTACGCTGAATTTGATATAAAATGACAATTTACGCACAGTCAAACATTTCTATGTTGTAGTTGTTTGGACAAAAAATTAATACGTTATAAAGAATCTTCATTACAAGGAGACGATTTTGTGTTAACATTCACATTTGTGGTCCCTACATTCGTTATAGGGACGGTGTTATTCACAAGTTCGATTGTATTGGGCATTATGTTTGTATACTGATTTTACTTTCAATTTTTTTTTGCAGATTTTCGATTTTGTTGTAATTTTCACTTTGGGTTCTCAAAAGACAGAAAACCTAAAAATATGTTTTCGTAGAAGTAGTCTTGACCATGGTACAAAAAGAAGGAGGGCGAAATCCAGATCTAGTGGGGAAATTTTAATAACTTTTAAACTTTAATAATAACTTTTTAAACTAGACGATCGAAATTTTGAACATATGTTTCTTATGACCGTAGGTCATAATAGGTCCACATGTTGACGTAGATCCTATATAAAGGTACCGCCCGATTTTGTGTGTTTTGAATGGTTTAGCTACATTTTCTGACTGAATTAGCCGTATATTGACATAAGGAATTCAAAAAAAAAAAAAAAAAAAAAAAATCTCCAACAAAAATTGAGGACATAGATCAGCCCTCGGCACCGAATACATACACATTTTATAATTGTGTTTGTTTAAAAATATAAACATTTTTCCAAATTTCCCAGTATACAATTGTTTCTTAGTTTTTTAAATTACAAACAAATGTTTGGAAGAATGTTCTACAATTATGGTACATTGGGTTTGTTTTTTCTAATAAATCCACATTTATATTTAGACATTTAGGGTTCCCAGTGGTAAACAAACTTCTCGATCAAAAATTGTAGGCATAGGTTTAAGTTTTGGAATGGTCCCCATATAATGATACCGGAACTGAAGGCCTTTGTACTTCAAAATAAAATGCAAATAGTAGCAGTCGAAATTTTCGCAGTAATTACCTCGGAGTATGTACTTTAAGAAAAACAATATTCGAACGCGAATGCCAGTGAATGAAATTTGTTGTATTATATATATTGAGCCCTTCCCGCGAAAATGATGCAAGCGACATTTTTTCGATTTTCGTTTTTTTACGGAAATCGATGAAGAATATTCCAATACACCATTTCCCAAATTTTTAGAACTATGCCATGTACCGTTACAAAATTATAGCAAAAACAATTTTGATGTAAGCGCCCTTTTTGTTTTGTTTACATTTTTAGGTGACAGCGAATTGTCGCTTACATCAAAATTGCCCATTAACATACCATTGGGTTATTCGACTATATATCCTTTGGAATCCTGTGCTCTAAGGATAATTGTCCTGATTAGAGTCCCGGAACCTCCTATATGAATTTAGATTATTTAACCTGATCGAGTCCGATAAGAACATAAACATATTTGCAAACAATTAATAGTTTTACGTGGTTATACATATGTTTAGAAGCGGTATTATGCCAAAGCACCCTGTTATGCGACACTCCTGGTGTGTACATAGTGCAATTTTGACATGTCCGTTTAGTTCTTAATAGTAATAATTGTTCCACAAACATCCCATACGGGACAATGGAGACTTCTCTCATATCAATGATATGGGGCCAACAGTTTATCGCCTAGTCCGAACGGCGTGTCCTAAGACACCACTTGTAGAGAAGTTATACATGGCTAAAATACTCAGGAAATGTTGCCAACATTACTGAGGTGTATTTTGCCACCGTTGAAATTTTTTGATGTTTAATTCTTGGATCTGATAAATATCTCGACCTCATGCATCATTACCATTTCTGTCCATAATATATATATATATATATATATATATATATATATATATATATATATATATATATATATATATATATATATATATATATGTATATATATATATATATATATATATATATATATGTATATATATATATATTATAAAACACCTTTTACATATATAAATAATTGCTCCACAGACATTCCAAAGGGACAAAGGGGACAAATTCTATTATCTTTTGACCTGGTTATCAAGTAAATGTTTTCAAGTCATATAACTTAAATATTGAGAAGTAATCGGTTCCACTACTCCAAAAACAATACCACACATTTTTTGCAAAATTTCTATGAAAAAATCAATTTTTCCTGGAAATTACTGTTTTCCCAAAATTTGCCTATTTTGGTATACCGGTATCCTTGGTATGCATCGGGTTTGTATAGATTTATCAATGTCAAGTCTTTTAAACACCTGTTGATGACCACTGAGAGATCTGCTTAATAATTCGTATAATTATTTGATCATCCCCTACAGGAAATGTTGTTGTCCTTACACCTCATTCCCATCTGATGGCGATTGTAGTTCTTTTTACGTGGTATCTAGCACTGTTTTAGATATTGTGGTGTTCCTATGTTTATTTTTGGACTTCGTTGGATCCACAATTTTCAAAAATTACCATTTCAGGAAAGCTTTGACATAAATTTCTGATCATAATTTAAGTTTTCTTTAATTTAAGTTTTTTTTTTACGTTACTGAAATACTCAGGAAATATCGCCTACATTACGCTTAATGGTATTTCTTCGACCGTTGACATTGTGATGTTGTCCGTCCTGGAAATCGAATATGGACATTCAGTGTACAAGGCTGGTGCACCATTGCACCACGGTAGCTACCAATGATAAATAGACAATTACATCTGCTCCAAGCATAGATGAAACCTTCAAAGTATCTAAAATCGGTAGGTACTGTTATAAGAGAGCTATATCTGAACATGTAAACGCGAAAGACTTAAGTGACGGGTCAGCAACGCAGACACTAGTAACGATGTATTATTTTCGATTAAAAGAAGTAATACATAAATGCATAGTGCAGTGTGCTACTATATGCTCTAAGATTTAGTTCCTGTCTTTACCCCTTGTACTTCATTAAATGTCTCCCATCGCATATTTAAATTTCAAATAATAGCAATACTTATAATGGGCAACGAAGCCCTTTTCTCTTTTTAATTAACATTATTGTCTTATAATACATTTCTAATAAATAATTGAATATTTTCAAAAAGATGTAAATAAGACCCTCAATATTTTCTTCATAACCTCAAGGTTAACTGAAGATTTAATTTAATATGCACATATATAGACAAGTAATATATTTATGTTTCAACACGCAAACGTACATCTGGACATAAAAACAATTGTATATCATACAACCCTTTATGTGTAGTATTCAATGCCTTTCGGCGACATTTTCCCTTTCTAGACTGTCTTGGGTTTGGGGAATAATTAACCGGTCCAATAAATGTCAATAAATGAAAACGCTTTGATACTTGAAACAATTTCTCCACATTAACATAGAGGAAGTGCTTAACATCTAGAGACTCTTGACAATCTGCATACATACATATCTTGCCTTGTTTTACCCTTACCGCTAACAGTTTGACGGCGATCATCATCAAATCATTGCCTGTGGCGTTTCTCAAGAATGTGCACACGATTAAGGCAACGAAGACAAAACAAAACCACCTTCCGGAAAAATTTATGTAAAACATTAAACGAAGGCACATCAAGGGTGTAAAGGGTAATTATGCACGTTGAAGAAGCGAAAGTATAGTGAATAGGAATCATTGAAATTCCATTCAATCGGATGTAAGGAATGGGAACATGAAGGGAGGATATTTCACTTCGCTCTACTTCAAACACAAACGCACCTAGATACATTGCATTCAATCTGAATTGTAAAGCGCTTTGAATCGGAAAAGAAACGTTGGTAGTCTTGTTCTTACCTACTAGAACATAGTCGAGTGTTGTTATCATGATAACATACTGTGTTTTTAGCTTTAGGTCTCATTTGAATCATTTCCGATTAGCACCGAAATAAGCGAATGTAAAGATTTGCTTGTTAGTCTTGGAAACAACACTAGAGAGTAAATGTAGCTTAACTTTATACATATCATAAAATCGCAAATGGTTTCTATAAAACGAATATCATTTCTACATTTTGAATACATTTACTTATCAGGGTATTTCATAGATGTTTGTAAAAACTTTTACGTTTTTCTCCCAAATTTGAGGGTCATTAATACGGCGCTATATAAAACGGGATATCACTGTAAGCGCTCTAGTTTGAAAGACACAAAAATATATAAGAGATCCATGATACTTAGTGTTTGTTTTTCCAATCAACTTGGGATGAAGTGTGCCACAGGCACGAGCTGCCATATTTATCAAAATAGCTTTCTACAGCTAGATGTTGATAAGGTTACTTTATAGGATGTCTCTTTGGCTGAAATCTAGTTTGCTACTTCACTGTTCGAGAAGGTTCTTTCCTATATTGCCATTTTGCATCGCCGCATGAGAATGAATCTGAAGTCTCTTAATTTTTCCAGGGATTCATGTACATACATATGTATGTTCCCAGAACATCCCTGAAGGGACCTACTGTTTATCGCCATGTCCGAACGACGTGTCCAACGACACCACTTTGCAGAGAAGTGGTTCTATTCCGTGGACTTAGCGTAAGAAAAATATTTTTCTAAGGTAGATTTTCCCTTCTCCATATGTCTTATAAAATAGTAAATACTGTCCATCTTTAGTCAAAATAAATGAATATTTTGGTTTGATAACACTGTGCAACACTGAAAATGCAAACAACTTCTAATATGCATTTTTTGAAAGTACATATTTAGACTACAAAAACCCTAGTAGGGTTTTGTCCTGTCAGATCCAGTTCAGATTTTATGGTCTCATCTAAACCTGGCTAAATCTACACTTTTTTGCATTTATCAGGCCTTTATCTCAGAAAAGAATAGGAATTTGGCCTTGCTGTCTTTAGAAATATTGTAGCCCTAAACTAGTAGAACTTATATTGGGAAAAACCATATAAGAAAAGCTCAATCTAGGGCATCAAAATCTATAAAATAAAGAAAATCTTATATAATTGCTAAAACTCTGGTCAGTATCGGCTAAACTATTGGGAGTTGAACCAAGTAACCTTTTGCAACAATCTTCCAAATAAAGTTCTCAACAATTCTTTAGAACATTCTGAAACTCTAAAATGCTTACTTCATGTTGTTGCAGCGGTATTTTGCATCATATCTTTTACAACACGTATTTCAAACACAGTTCACACCAACAGTTTTTTTCTCGCATTTCGGATTTCACTACATTATTGACATTTTTATTAAATCGTCGTTGCAAAATGTACTGAAAACAACGGCATAAAGGCATTTTACAACAATGACATGTTCTGAAGAGTTGTCTATTACATTCCAGGGAATATTTTTCCAAAAGAAAATATTCAGAAAAAATTAACGGTTTTGGAGATACGGTGCGAAATGTAAAAAAATTTTGGGATTTTTGCATATATTTTGAAATTTGAGGCAATAAATGTAGTTTTTCGAGTTCACTATTTCTCCAAATATTTTATTCTTGTCCTTATCTACAAATTTGCTTCAGAGGTCAGAAGAAGATTCGCATTGGTTTCAGAGATATAGCCCCTAATTTCTTTAAAAACTCAATATTTAACCATGTTTAGATGGGGCCATAAAATCCGAGCTGGATCTGACACAACAAAACCCAACTAGGGCTTCTTGTCGTTTGGGTCTGTACTTTCAAAAAATCTTCAGTTCGAATTGTTTGCACAAGATCACCTTAAAAATGTTGCACAGTGTAATAATAACAATGAAATGGACATCTTTACATACATACCCAGCAAAAACTCGGATCCGTTAGTCATTATGTAACCCATTACAAAGTAATGTAACAAGGTACAACAACTTACTTCACTACTTACTAAGTAATGAGTACGGTGGCACAAAGCGTGTGTTCCCGACTACATATCCTAGGGTTGTGTGTTCAACGCTAATGGTCCCACAGTGTGACTTTTTCCAATTTTAGGTGGCCAAAATTAATTACTCTGGTATTAAAAGAAATATCGAAGTGAAACTTGGTATATATTGTGTCAATACATAAGAGATTATCTACGAAAAAAGGGCGTGGTCCGCCCACTTTTGGTTGTATGGGAAATAAAATATCTAATATTTGCCAGATCTGCATGGAAACATCTATATATATAAAATTTAAATTTGTTTGTACGTTTGTTTGTTTGTTTGTGCCTTACAGACTCGAAAACCGCTGAACAGATCTTAATGAAATTTTTAGCGTACATTGCTACATGGCCTGGAATGAAAATAGGCTACATAATTTTTTGAAATTTCGCTTTGATCTGGATATATAGCATCAAAACCGGAGGTACCTCCAAAAAATTTAGATTTTGTATGCACATATCTTTAGAACTATTACAGATACAATCTCCAAATTTTGTATGTGTGACGGAATTTGATGTAGAAATAAATTTACAAAATTATATTCAAATCGGTTCAGATTTGGATATAGCTCCCACACACATATATTTTCGTCCTTATTTTATCCCCTCATACCAATTGCGGATATTATTCGAATGTTCAGCACAACTTTCGAAAACGATATCACATTCGAAGAATTGGCAAATGTTTTTCGGGTGTACACAAGCACGTTGTTCTTTTGTTCGTCAAAAGTTTAAAAACGATATCGTTTTCGAACATTTGGCGAATGTTTTTTCTTCACAAGAAAAATTGTTTCGGGAAACATTTTTTACTTCGGAAATTTTTTTACGTTTTAAAAAATAATTTTATGTAGTTCGTAGAACTATCGTAGAACTATCATCTTTCATTCGCTAATAATATTATTAACGATATTCGAAGGTTTTTCTGCCACAAACTGAGCGACGAATGAATCGTTTTCAATTCGTTCTCGTGTGTCGTTTTCGAACGAAATATCCGCAAAACAATTGAATACCATTCGAAAACGAATTGCTTGCGATAGCAATGGTATGGGGGATGTACCAAACGTGCCATTTATGTCCAATTTCAATGAAATTTGGAATGTGTGACGGATCGGTTCAGATTTGGATATAGCTCCCATACAAATATATTTTCGGCCGACTTCCTTATTTTATGCACCAAACACGATATGTATGTCCAATTTCGCTGAAATTTTGAATATCTGACGGAATTTGTTCTAGAAATAAATGTGCCAAATTATATCGAGATTAGTTCAGATTTGGATATAGCTCCCATAAACATATATTTTCGGCCGATTTCCTTATTTTATGCACCAAACACGCTATATATGTCCAATTTCGCTAAAATTTAGAATGAGTGATGGATATAGACCTAGAAATATATGTGCCAATTTATATAGAAATCGGTTCAGATTTGGATGTAGCTCCTATATATATTTTCTGCCGATTTCATGTATTTGAGGCACCAAACACGCTTTTTATATCCAATTTCAACAAAATTTGGAACGTGTGACTGAACTTGGTCTAGAAATACATGTGTCAAATTATATCGAAATCGGTTGAGATTTGGATGTAGCTCCCATATATATTTTCGGCCGATTTCCGCATTTGATGCACCAAACACGCTATACATGTCCAATCTCGCTGAAATTTGGAATGTGTAACGGAATTTGGTCCAGACATAAATGTGCCGAATTTTATCGAAATCGGTTCAGATTTGGATATAGCTCCAATATATATTTTCGACCGATTTTCCACATTTGATGCACCAAACACGCTATATATGTCCAATTTCGCTGAAATTTGGAGAGTCTGACGGAATTTGTTCTAGAAATAAAGGTGCTAAATTATATCGAGATCGGTTCAGATTTGAATATAGCTCCCACATATATAGTCGGCCGATTTTCCGCATTTGATGCACCAAACACGCTATATATGTCCAAATTTGGAATGTGTTACAGAACTTGGTCTAGAAATAAATGTGCCAAATTCTATCGAAATCGGTTCAGATTTGGATATAGCTCCTGTATTTATTTTCGGCCTATTTCCTGTTTTTTATGCACCAAACTCGCTATATATGTCCAATTTCGCTGAAATTTGAAATGCATAACGGGATTTGGTCTAGACATAAATGTGCCAAATTATATCGAAATCGGTTCAGATTTGGATATTGCTCCTATATATATTTTCGGCCGATTTTCTGTATTTGATGCATCAAACACGCTATATGTGTCCAATGTCGCTGAAATTTGGGATGTCTGACGGAATATGTTCCAAAAATAAATGTGCCAAATTATATCGAGACCGGTACAGATTTGGACTTATTACATATGTCCAATTTCACTGAAATTTGGAAAGCGTGACGGAATTCGTTCTAGAAATAAATGGGACAAATTATATCGAAATCGGTTCAGATTTGAATATAGCTCCCATATATATTTTCGGTCGATTTCATGTTTTTGTTACGTATGTCCAATTTCAATGAAATTTTGAAGACTTAGCAGTCAGTAAAAGTCATCATTATTTACACAAGAGAGACTTCTTAAGATTTATGTTTTATTATGATATACCTAAATCATTAATTTTCCTTGATCGGGTGCGCAACCACCGTTGTCGCGAAAATTAATTTGCAAGCCGATGAACTCATATGTTTAGCAAATATAGTGAATATAAAACAATAGGCCCCAGAAATTCGTCTACAAGTATATAGCATTTTGGACAACGGGACATTCCGGAACATTGTCAAAAAATGCATGAAATTAGGTTCAGTAGTTTTGGATGGGCGTGGTTACAGTTTTCAAGATGTAACATATTTAAAGAAGTGAGCGTGGTCCGGTATTGTGGCTCCAGATATGTACCTAGGGTACACACAACCCCATTTTCTCCTAAAATGTATGCTGATACCGATATAATCATAAGTTTGGCCTATACATATAGCGTTTAAACGCTATATGTATAAACCTCCTTATCCAAAATTTATAAAATATACATAACAACGGCAAAAATTTAGCTTTTGCTGTAAATATGATGGATCTCGGTTTAGTAGTATTGGAGATATAACATATTTAAAAAAAGGCGTCGTCGGGTCTTAAGGCACCAAAGAAGTACCTAGATGTAGAGTAATTCGTAAATTTTTAAACATTCGCAATTTTTGCAAATATCGCGTTTTTAAAAATATCGCATAGGAGAGGTACCTCTCCCCCTCGACGGCGACGTGCAAGACATCTGCCCAGTATGCGGCATGGGCCCGCACGACACAATACACCTTTTCAACTGCCCCGCCAAACGTACTCATCTAACTCCAGTGGATCTGTGGTTACATCCCATCGAAGCAGCCACTTTCCTGAAAATGGAGATAGACCCAGAGCCAGATTGAACAGAAGAACGAACATACAAACATAATAATAAACACTGTTACAACAACAACAAATTAATTTACAAACCGAAACATTCGTAATTATTGAAAATATCAGGAAAAATGCCTAAAATCGTCTTTTCCATTTCAAAAAAATCGCAAAAATATTTGGAAACTACATCAATGATTTTTTGGTACATAGATTAAGAATAAATGGTCATTCCAAATCTGTTTTCGTTACCAACTTTGATCGTTGCTAGCAAAATATATGACCTTTTTAATTATGATAATTACAAAAAAATCTAAAAAAATCACGTCTTAAAATATTAAGCTGTTATATCCTATTGTCGTTAACTGAATTCGTACCCATTGCGATGATTCAAAAAAAAAAAAATCGAAAAGTCTCAATGGATTCATGAAAATTCAAACTTGTTAAATAATTTCACGTATTAACAAACATATTTTTGAAACAAAAGCGCTTATACTTACAAAAAAGAATAAAATGAAACCTAAGTCGTGAAGTTTGGGGCTATAGTATTCATGTTATTTGCAAAAATACGAATAAAATATGACGAAAAAAATAAAAATCATATTATTCTAATTTTATTTTTTTATAGTTTTATGTAAAAAGTTGAAGAAAAAATATTTGAGTTCTTCGCTATTTTCGTCAAAATGTCACACATTAAAATAATGTTATATTGAATATTACAAATTTGAAACGCATATAAACCGCGTAATAGTGAAAATGAAATGATGCGCACCCGATTTCCCAACACAGCGAATCAATCCTTTTTATTTGATGTACAGTTTGTGAAATTCTATTTGGCAGCCACGATGTAGCATCTGTGGCATATTAGGGCGCAAAATACAGTAAAATGGTCATAATTTTCACGAAGTTCATTTACATTTTATGCGCATCCGATTTCGATGATAACCTTTAAAAACACATAATTTGATGTAGTTTCATTGCGATCCATCAAGAACCGTGGATGTAGCATCGCATTTAATTTTGAGTTCTACAATCAAATAATATGTTTTTGACAAATCCTGCTGCGCGTCCCCATTAAAGCAAAAATTAAAAAATCACAATTTTTCAGACTTCAAAATGTCAGCATCAGTTTGAGGTAGATACAGTGGATATATTAAAAATCATACATTAGAAACTTTAACTCTGGACTGTATTATTTAACTTCTCCCTTGAGCATTAAGCTCTACTTTGTGTTGTAAAACCATTAATTGGAAATTAACATAAAAAACTCGTTTCCTTCACCGATTTTTTATATTAATACGACCACAGCTTCCGCTTAAATTGTTATTTTACAACTGTTCAAGTGTTACAATACCCCATACCTCAGTTTCAACATAAGTTAATTTTCTACAAAAAGCTTGATATATCATTTAAAAAAGGTAAAGGGAAAGTACCCTGCCCCCTCCGAAATTCAACTTAAGATTTTCCGGAAAATCGTTTAAGTAGTTTTTGGAGAGAATATTAAAATAGAAAAAAATTAAAAAGAAATAGGGTATAGGAGAAGTTCCTCGCTCCTTCCGAACATCAACAAAATATGCAGCCTATTTTCACCGGGGGCGATCCCTGTACATTCCATGACATTTTCAGGAAAATCAGTTCAGTATTTTTTGTAGAAAATATTAAAATTTAAAAAAGTGGTCCTAAATGTGGGCCTGGTCAAATTTTCTTTGCAGAAAAACTTATGTTGAATTATGACGAAAGACATTTAATTTTTATTTATAACGATTTTCAAGACCCTCTCCAATTACGGTTGTTACGGCACATTTGACATCTTCATTTTCACTGGACATACAATATGAAGCATCCTTTACTTGTCCTGATGACGTAATTCTATTTTAAAATTCTCAAAATGACACGCACGACATTTTATTAACAGATTCATGCATAAAAAAAAAACATATAAAAAGTAATTTGGTGTAAAAATCGTAAAATAGGTGTAAAAATCGTAAAATAGGGCCCTGCTTCCGGATTTAAAAGTTAGAAACACACAAAAAGGAAAAACAAGAGTCGTATTGACCTGTGTAATATGTGCAGGCACTTGGTCTGAAGACATAATATAATTTAGTAAGCCACATTGTCCGACAATATTTTTGTTTCCCAGCCAAACCTCAAAAAGTGCACTTTTTGGAATTGCCATTTTAATTTGTCTCACAAACGCAATTTTTTATTAAGTATTTATATGGTAAAAACCAAAATTTTTTACAATCGATTAATCCGAGTTTCACCTATATGGAATTCGCGAACTGTTGACATATTCTATATAGTATGGCTGAAATTCTTTAACATTAAGTGTTTTTGGAGGGATCCCATAACGTCGACCATTAAAATTAATTTCCGTGGAAGCTGTGTTGGCATCAATGTAGAAAAATGGGTAAAAATGTTTTTTATGTTCCCTTCCGACTTCTGGCTCAACCTTACGCGTACTAAACCGCGATTTTCTTTAAATATTTTTACATAAATGGAATCCTTTATACACGATTATAATATTTGGGAAAATGCGTGTCATAAATTACAGAGATACGCGAGTAATATGGGTCTTTTACGCAAAATACATAGAATGTGAAGGCATACCCGCGGTTCTTGAAGAATCTATTTGAAATAGGTGTATATTGACGTATTTTTGATGGGTGCTACTGAAATCGGATGCCCATCAAAATCGTATGTACATTGCGCGACTTTTACCCCTTTAAGGTTTTTGGCATTGTGAGATGCAACTGACGGCACACAATGGCCGCTGAGTGAAATATCGAAATATGCATAGATATTAAAAGAGATTGATTCGCTGCATCCAAAATTGGATGCGCATCAACCGACTTTAACTATTTCGCGTATAACAGGCTTTTTAATTTTCATATTTTTTGAATGATTGTAATTTCAATATTACTATTAATTTCCTATCCTTTTAAGTTACAAACCATATTTCTTGATGAAGTTTTAGCAGTATACATTAATTATTGTATGGGATTCTAGCGAAATCGTTGAAGAACTCCCAAATATTTTTTTCTAATTTTTCTAATCGAGACAAAAAATATATTTGGAACAATATTTCAACAATGATTTGTTCTCTTTTGTTGTTGCTATAATATGCAGTTTATAAAGCCAATGTTTACAATTTTGGTTTCATATTTTTTTACGCGTTGTCTAGATTCTGTAGATATTTTTAACTTATTTTTTAGAGGTTTATACGGACTCTGAGGCAGTATAATATAGATTTGCTCCCAGATTTTTTTAATTTTTTTTATTTTCCGCGAAAATAAAAACAAATTTTAGAAATTATGATGCATCTATGGATGGATGTCAAATGCTGTTACCGATATATACATACATTTTCTCAATACAACAAATAAGACATTTTAAAATATTTTTTCTTCTGTTATGGTTTTATTGTCGACCTTTGATTTTCCTTTTTGTTTTTGTGATTTAGTTCGGCTGTAGAATATGTCAAGAGTGGCTTCCGTATACAGTCCAAGTGTTATTATATAATCATAATATTTTTTCTAAGGTTAATTCCGATACAAAACTTACAGTTTTCACTTCTGTCGTTTTAAGGAACCTCCATAAATGTGCCCAGTATGTGGCCGTTATTCACGGCAGACCCTCGTTTTATGGCCTTCAGCAGACTAAGTCACTCAAAAACCTGAAAAAGTGCATTTATTTAATTTTGTATGGACTTCGTATTCAACTATAAGCTATTTTAAGGATGATTTTAGATTATATTCGCCTTTTATACGATTTCCTAGACCATTTCCAAACTTATCAAGTGCCAAATAAAAATTAGATTAAAATATTCTGTTCCTATTCATTATGTAAATTTTCAAGCTTTGTAAATATAAAAATCTGGATGTGACACAAAAATAATGTAAAAAATCATAATTTTGAGCCTTTTTTATATAGCGACGGAGTAAGTTGCAATTGTTTTGTCTTGCAAAAATATGGGAGATTTCTTTTAAGTACGCTATAAAAGTGGACCACCGTTATAAGGTACAATAACTAAATGTAAGTGTTTTTTTTTTTCGGAGTACGAAGAACAGTTTAATGCTGAAAAACTGAACAAAAAGTTGGTTTTTACAAACATTATAGCGCTAAAGCTAAATTGTATGTGTCAGTTGCAAAGGTTTTGTCCGATACTGTACATATAGGTCTTCAGAGAAGTCCACACTATTGTAATGGTGTGGAACATCACATGGTCAAAATCTTTCCAATTTGCCTAACACATTGTTATAAATTTGTACGATTTCAACAGTTTCGTCTGACAGTGTAACGATTCAAGACAAAATTTGTTTTTATATGCAAAATTTGAAATCAAAACATCTCGTAATGTGACGGCAAGCCGACAGGCATATACAGGAATGTGTGTTTTATGGGCGAGACAGGTTTGATAACAACACAAAGTCACCCGTCGAGCTCCAGTTAGAAGATTTTCTTTCAAATTTGTGAACCCTTCTGTCTGTCTGCCGCTAGGTGTGACTGCCTCAATACAGTGCGATAAAAACACATGTACCACTTATTTAGGCTATGTCAGGATGTTTGCAGAAATTACAGCGTGTAAGTTTGTGTCACCAAATTGACTGACATGCTGTATAAAAAGGAAAGTCATATGCGTGGTGGGTTTGGGAAAAGTTCCGAATTCAGTGCTTCTGTGTCGCCATACCCATACGCCGGATATGAAACGTTCGTAGACCATGTTTGTGTGTAAATATTGTGATTTTCCCTGCTTCCGTAAAACAAAAAGGAAACAAAATCAAAAATATGTAAAAACAACACCTCCCGTCGCACGCTGTGAATGAATAGAAAAAACACCAACCGACAAAAAAATTAAAGAGAATGACACAAAAACAGGACACGCCATAGACACACAAACACTCACGTTCAGGACGTGCATTCATACAAACAGCTTGCCAGTCTTCGTCGGCTCTGTGAAAATACATATTACTTAGTCCATGTCTATCGGGCTGTCTGCCCATTCGTTCGGTCGTCTGTCTATCTGAGTAGATATCTTTCACTTGTACAATGTGTGTCTGTGACATCCCTATGCGACACACGTGCTACATGTATACGTTTGTGTGTCAGTGCGGCTTATGTTTGACGTGCTCGGTGCGGCTTCTTTGCTTCATCAAATGCGGTTTGGGGATATTTTATTGACGCCTTTGTAGTGTAAAATCATGTCGTTGTTATAGGCCATTGAGTTGTTTGGTTGTTGTTGTTTTGTCATTGTTGCAGCCTGTGTTGTAGGTAGCGGTAATGGTGGTTATGCTGCTGGTATCGGTCGGTGGCCGTTGTTGTTGGTGTATGGTGTTGTTTTAGTAGATTTCCTTTCTTATCCACTGCTGTCATGTTATCATCGTTGGTGTTGCTGTTGTTTTTGTCTTTGTTGCTGGTTATGGTGACAAGTAGTAGTTACATCAAGCTTCATGTACTCACTCATATAACGATCGTAATGGTCGTTTAGGTATATCCTGGGTTTGTTGTCGGCACGACTCTGTAATCATGAATGTGATTTAAGTTACCAGCAGGATGGCATTAGTGGTATTTAAAAATTGTTTATAAGGTCATGTGATGGTCATCAAATCTTTCACTGTTTCGAAGTGTTTAATTACTAATAACTCACTAAAAAGGTAAAATGTGTATATTTTAAAGCTGTCTTTAAAAACATATGCGTTTGTGTGCTTTGCATGTTTCAGAGTGTTGTATTTAATGGACTTGACAATGCTTATAAAAGTCAATATCTGTTGTTCAAAAAAATGTAATAATTGTTATAGATGAAAAACATAAGACGTTGAAATTTAAAAACATAAGTCGATTTGTGTGGACCAATAGTCGGTCATTTTTGTATTCAAACTCAAATCTATATAAAAGGAAATGGTTTTAGTTAGTACGCTTATATAAGAACGGCTGAACTGATTTAAATATTCGAAATATTCGTCGGAGACCCCCAATGTGGTATACCAATCTTCATATCTCCATGAGATAAAGCGATTTTGAGATGTGTTTCCGTCCGCCCGTCCGTGTGTCCGTCTTTCTATTATAAATTGTAATCAAACTCCAGGCCGCAATTATGGACCGATCGTCACGAAATTTGGTGTGGAGGTCGGTTTCACATCAGAATAGATCGCTATTTTAATTGGTGGTGATCGTGAAATATTTAGCGGGTGAAATGGACCAAAAACATAATTTTTATCCGATTTTGTAGCTGCTCTGTAGGTCGCAATAATAGACCGATCGCCCCGAAATTTTAAATATGGTAAGAGTATATGCCAGAGAAGAAGCGAACAGATGGCGAACAGATAACATTTAGAGTGTTAAATAGACAACAACTTTTGTGGGAAAATTGTGAAAATTTTTAATATACAGCTTATATCAATATTCCTGGAAGAGTCATTCCGTTGACCTTTTATTTGATGTTAATTGTGTTGGTGTACACGATAAGATAACAGAGTTACGGCCTAATATACCCAGTTATTTGCTCATTAATCACGCAATTATGGCTCATTAATCACGAAATTTTTCACGAGGTAAGAGTTTATGTAGAAGAAGATGCTTACAATTTTGGATGATGATCTGATATTATTCAGCGGGTGAAATGAACCACTACTTTTGTATGAAAAATACAAAAAAAATTGGTCAATATTTTATTTCCTTAAGGGCATATACCGACAAAGCATTATTTCAAATTACATGGTACATGGTGTCCCCACCACAAAAGCATGTATGTACTTAAGAGCCATGTGATGGATAACCAGTTTTAAGACGATGTCGCAAAATCAGAATTGGAGGAAAAAGTACAAAATGCAAAAAATTGGTGTGTTAAAATTTAAACATTAAAAGTGATCGGGTTTTAAACCATAAGTAAAATCATCTCGAAATGTCAACGTTAAATCATCACCTTCAAGAATAACGATGTCACATTGCGGCACAGGTACAGCGAAAGACAATTACTCCGATAGAAAGAAGAAATGTCCAGAAATATCGAAAAATGAATGAGAAAAGATTTGAATGAGAAAAACTATGAAATCGGAGGGATTGTAGATCTTTTTTGTTCGACTTATGTGACATGTCTTTGTATTGGCTTCCCTAAATAAGTAACCATCAATATGCATTTTAAGTGATTTGGATTTGTGATATTCGTATGAACCACGAGCTGTATCTGCTATACAACGACAACAATATAGTTAAACGTATCGAGATGCGGCGATTGCGTTGGCTAGGCCATATAATAAGAATGAGCGATGATGAACCTGCTAAAAAGGCGTATAAATTCGAGCCACATGGCGGTGCATGCAGAATTGACAGGCCAAAGAATAGATGGTGCAAACAAGTTGATGAAGAGATGACAAGGCGCGGTATTCCAAAAAGCGAATCACGAAACAGAGAGAATTGGAGATCTTTTCTTAGTTCGGTCTATGGAACAAATTTTCTGTAATGGGTCAGCTAAGTAAGTAAGGATTTGTGACATTAATTTGATTGTGGTATTTACAATGCTGCGAGTCAGAAGTTCTAATCTTTCGAACCAAACCCGTAATGTAACTCGAAATTCTACTAACTATATAGAGGTGTTCAAGTAATCGCACGAGAACAGCCTCGTGTTTACTGTGACCACATGGAACAGCTCTGCTAACAATGAGAAATGTACCAACTATGTACTCTCTAGAGTATTTAATGTTAAGTTGGTTTGTGACACTTTAATGACCTATATTAGCCTTTGTTACGAATTGAAATTATTGGATTGTTCTGTCTCAGTGGCAAATACAATTACCACAGCAAAAAACTTTTGCATTCCATACTTACCCCCTGTTTACACATGCAACTGTCAGTTCGAAAAAATGAAGTTTCGGCTATAATAAGTATAGTAGAGTTATGACTTTTCAAAAAAATGTTCTCAAAAATGATTTCCTGCGACACGGATGAATGAACTTTTGTCTAATTATGACAAAAACAAGTAAGAAAGTATCAGTGAGTTGTACTGACGGAGATATACATGGACCCCAAAAATAAATAAAAAACAACAACAAGACCAGACCAAACAAAATAATTATGCCGTATATAAAATTTTTTGATTTTGTATCACGAGTTTGCTTTAAAATCTGTATGTACCATAATGTGGGGTTATACCACATCATTGACCAAACATTTTAGTAGACAACTTCTTCATAAGGTCTCGAAATATTAAATAAGTTTAAACTAAGTTTGAAAGAATCTTTTGAAAAAGTTTTAGAGTTATTTGCACAATAACCATTTTAGTATGTGTCGCCAGGACTTGGGCCATTATCTCAGGAAGTATTGACTTACTTCGAAAAAAAAATGTAGCGTTGTAAATGGGACCGCTAGATCAACCTACTGAAAAAAGAATCAAAGCAATGCGAGAGGCCTTATCGGTCCACTCCTTCGGGTACTGTCCTTGCGGCTCCCTTTACGACGGTACAATTTTTTCCGCGCAAGTCCATACTTCCTGAGATATTGGCCTAAAAACTCCAAGAAACCCTGACGGCACAAACCAAAATGTGAGTTTCTGATTGGTGCAGACTTTGCACATCGTATTATTTCATCCAGTCATGCATCAGTAGTGGAATTCTCTAACTCATTTTTCGAGTTACCGACAACTATCGGTAAATTAAATATGCTTATAATTTCGGTAATTATCGAAATTTTCCGGTAAGTGAACAACCAAAATAAAGTTGTCGCTAAGCCCTACCCATGTCAGCAATGTTGTCAACTTTTATTGATGCTTTTCATTCATAATTTTGCGTTTTAATTTTGCCGATTTTTGTCGGTAACTCAAAAAATGAGTTACTGAGTTCCACTACAGGTTGAAATATGGTCTACATCGGTCCACTCCTTCGGGTACCTTCCTCACAAAATTTTGGGAAAATCGAAGCTTAAGCTCCCCTTGGATCGTTTTGATTCTTCTTTCAGTAAGTTGTCCTATTGACCCTATTTACAACTATATTTTCCGGAGTAAGTCCATACTTCCTGAGATAATGGCCCAAAAGCTCCAAAAACCCTGCCAGCACATACTAAAATGGTTATTGCCCAAGATAACAGTATAACTTTTTCAAAAATTTCTTGCAAAGTTAGTTTAACGTTATTTAATACGTATTTCGAATTTTCTATGAATCAGAAGTTTTAAAGCAAATTCGTAAATATTATGATTTTTTTTCAGTGCCTGAGGGTATATATCCGTCAGCACAGCTGACAGATACTTCTTTAGTTCTTTTATAAAGTTTTTTGCTTCTCATGTAAAATTATTATTTTGTTAGTTACGTCTTTTGGCATTTATGGTGACGATATACCCTTTCTAGCCTAAAGGCTGAGGGTATAATAACGTTTATATCAATCATTAAAATATAAAAAAAAGTTCACGCATAAATCCATTTATTTATTTATTTATTTATTTTTTTTTTTTTTTGAAAAAATTTTGTGAATTGATGAAGAAAATGTTTTCTTAATTTTTTTTTTTGCACGAATGAATAAACTTAATCCTACTAATAACAAATATTGAATTCCATTGAATTGAAAAAGGTCATGCACAAGCCACTTTGGAAAAAATTGAATTTTTATTTTTTGTTAAAAAATAATATCCTAAAAAACCGTATACGACAGTTTTATGATTCTTTGAATTAAAGAAAATTAGTGTGAAAGAAATGTTATGTCAGTTTGGATATCTAGTGTGGCTCTTAAGTTGGTTTCAATTATACATATATCTGCTTACAGTGATTTCAAAAATTGACCAAAATATTTTCAATGGAACCGCAACTACGTTAAATAAAAAGCAAGTTAAATAAAACACTGTAAAAATATTTTAGGTGGCAAATATAAGCGGACAAAACTAAAGCACCCCCAATTCGAGGTACAACAAAAACTATTGAAATCAATATTTCATTGCGTATCCTTTATTCGGGATGACACACGTACATCTTTTAGGCGAAGAGGATATTAAATTATAAATTATTGCAGGCGATACAGGGAAGCCTGGCTTTTTTGCGGCTTCAAATAAATTTTCGTTGGTTTTGCAATTTTTTCGGTTGATTTTGGAGTTAACGACCTCCCACAAGTCCCAATCGAGAGCTTAGATCAGGGCATTAGGCGGGAGAACTTCTGTCGAATTGTTTTGGAATCACTCCTTAACCACTTTCGATACATCTGGAATCTTCCTGGAATGTCCATCTAAGTGGCATCTATTCTTCATCATAAGGCAACATCACGTCTTTTAATACATTACGATACTTAAAACAATCCATAATTCCATTAATTTTATGAATTGGTCAAATCCCTTGCCACGAAAAAAAATCCCATACCATTAAGTCCCGCCTCCATGGTTTACAGTGCCCTTATATGTAGGATTTAACCGTTGCCTATTTGACCTAAGCCTTATGCCATCCGAATCTTTTAAAATCAACTTAGATTCATCAGAAAACAACATAGCCCTACATTTTGGATAACCCAGCTCAGATGGGTCTTCACGAATTCAAGTCTGGCTTTCTCATTTTTGACGATATGAAAGGCTTTTAATTGCTGGTTGTCGTCTGACTGAATAAGCTGGCCTCTACCGCTCTTCTGTGAATCCTTCTTTTGCTAATTAATAAATCTAAGCAATTTTGTATTTGACCAGAAGATGCTGTAACATAATTTTTTTTATCAATATGAACATTATCGGCTAATGTTTTGGTATAGCCCATTTATAGCAGTACCTACTGATTTTCGGTATCTTGATGATTTAACCCACATTTTCATACTTAATTGGTTGTAATTTGGTACTTTCTAGTGGTCACAAAACGTTTTCACCAAAAATTGTGGACCTGGGTTCAAGTTTGGATATAGCCCCATATAACCATATAACTGTACATCCCGACTTTCAGTATCTTGAAAATTTACGCTAAATCATTTTTTCGAAAATTAATTATTTCGCCTGAAATAATTAATAATTTAATATAACTATACCTACAAGTTGTGCGTGTGTCATCCAGAATAAAGGATACGCAAAGAAACATTGATTTCAATAGTTTTTGTTGTACCTCGAATTCGTGGGTGGTTTGCGATCTAAAATGTTTTTTTAGTTTTAACTTTTATCAGTTCACAGAAGAGTCGGGGAGGAAAGCAATAATTGCATTATATGTCTGAAAAAAGTCATCATGTTCAATGCCTATCAGTCTGCGATACAAAGTTCGCTGGGTAAGTATGTAATAATTATTAAAACAAAATGTGAACATAAACTTATGTAAGCTTCAACCCTACTGTCGGCTACATTTGTGTAAAATTTCATTGAAATTGCCCTTTTATTTTAAAACACAAGTGAGAAAGGTGTTTCTTTGTATGGTCCGTAATTACACTAAAATTAAATATTTTTCTTCAGAATTGCCCGGATGATAACGTAAGGTGTAAACGTGTACATTAGGGTGGTTTTAAACAATAGATGTTAGAATTTTTTTATGTGGCAACTCTCTAAAGTGTTTATTCGATTTTAAGATTACCAAAGTTTGAGCACAATCGGAATATGTTAACACGTGCCGCTGGGGCCTCTAAATTTTACCAGTTCATTTGTGTGGCTAAAGAAGTAATCCTACAAAAATTTATGTAAATCGGGTAAGATTTTGATATTGCTCCAATAGTATATTTGACCAATAGGCGCCCTATAATATATCCTTTTTTAAAATCCAGCAGATTTTCACAATTTTTTGTATGATTACTTCATTAGCCAAAGAAATGAACTGAAAAATTTTCTCTTCGATTGGACAATAATGTAGCCTTTAGAGCAATTTCGTGAAAATTCACCTTTGACACCATACAAATTACTATGGAAACTTTGAGGCCCCAGTCGCACGTGTTATCATATTCCGATTGTGCTCAAGCTTAAAATCTAACAAAACTAAACACTTTAGGATGTGCCGCATAAAAAATCCGACATCCCTTCGAGTTAAAACCAGTCTAGTGTACACATACCCAGCAAAATGTTCGATGCCAAAGATGCCACTCAATCATGGGTGAAAGTGATCTGGCATGTCATCTTTTTAGCATCTTCATCGATGAATGTTATATGAGCGTGGACCCCAAAAGATGCTATTTATTTTTGGATCCAAAGCACGGTGGTCGAAAGCACTGATCTAGCGGCGCGAAATTAATTGCAAACGTATTGAGATACGTCACTGAAATTTGGCACAAACTCAGCTTGTACCTGTGGGTAATAATGGGCCAAATATGAACAATATCGGCTGATGGTTTGGTATAGCCCCCATATAACGGTACCTTAAGATTTTCGGTATTTTGAGGATTAAAGCCACAATTTCGTAGCAAATTACCTGTAATTTGGTACTTAGGGTTCCTAGTGGTCAAAAAATAATTTCACCAAAAATTATGGACATAGGTGCACGTTTTGATATAGCCCCCATGTAACCGTACCTCCCAATCTAAGGTATTTTGAATATCATGACCACATTTTTAAACCAACTTGGCTGTAATTTTATATTCCGTGTTCTCACTGCGTATAAAATCTTCTTACAAAACATTTTCAACACAGATTTATGTTTCGATATAGCCCCTTTTATGGTACCCCCGATTCGTTGAATTTTTACTTGTTATCCCATATTTAATAACATATTTAGCTATAATATGGTATTATAGTGTCTCCGGGGGTAGAAATCCTCCTTGCAAACATTTCTCAAGATAGGTCCATATTTTGATTTAGCTCCCATACAAATGCACAGCTAAATTTGTATGAATTTCATGCAAAATCCCTTTTTTTAAAGTGCAGTCATCAAAAGATTTGCAAATATTTGCAGCCCAAATGTTGTTATTCCGTATCCAGAGAGTCCAATTTCTTTCCCCAAAAAATAATCGAACCTAAGTTCGGCTAAGTTTACAAGATGCACTCTATGGAACAAGCACGTACAACCCATAAAAACACAAAAAAAAAATGAATTTTTTGAAAATTTATTGCTATATAACTAAGTACCTCCAGACCCCAAACTAATTTTTATAATTTAAATCTCACCCTTTGCTATTAATTGAATATAAATCTTGTCCAGTTTCATTACGAATGCATTTAACATTTAAACAAATATGAAGATATTTTTTTTGCAACAATTTTTTAAAATCTGATGCAACAAAAACTCTTGCATTTGATAGTGAATAACTAAGTGAATATTTACAACAACAATAATTAAAAAACAAAATCTTTGTCTGCGAAGTGTCTGTAATTGATACAATGGAAAATATTTCGCAATTTTATAGTTCGATTTTTTGACTTTTGCGCCGCTAGATCAGTGGTTTCTAACAGTGTGCAATGCTTTGACATGTAATTTTCACCAATGCTTTGGCATGTCATTTCCACCAATGCTTTGGCATGTCATTTTCACCAACCCTTTGCAATGACATTATCATTACCACGAGAGTTTTAACAACATTGGTTGTGATTTCGAGACCCCGACAACATCAAGCCTATTCCAAATATTTAATCTTATATATTTAGAAACATGTGTATAAATAAAAACACAAAATTCATCACTATTGGATGGATGGAATGGGTTCAAATGCTGATGAAAAGATCGGATGTTTCACGACATCCTTTGCATGGGTTCAAATGCTGATGAAAAGATCGGATCTTTCACGACTTCCTTTGCATTGGTTCAAATGCTAATGAAAAGATCGGACCTTTCACGACTTCGTTTGAACCAATGCAAAAGATGCCATGAAATAACGTCATCGCATGGAACCCCTTCCTTCAAATTTTGCTGGGTATGTATGTATATGGGAAATTTGTTTTGGAGTTGGTTCAAACCCACAAAGCTACTTGAGGACTGCAGTGCTTCTTTCAGGCGGAGGTAATAGCCATAAAGAAGGCTTATAATATACTTCTACAGCGTCACATATCAAGCTCAGTAGGAATTTGTGTCCATAGTTAAGCCCCTTGCATTAAAATCAAACCTTGTCACATCAAAGATCGTGAATGAATGTAAGGACATGTTTACATAAAAGCTTTTTGCTGGGTTAACCTCCTTTATCATATCTATATATATAAAAGAGCTCAATGAGTGGTTGAGTGACTGATATATCATCGCCCAGACGAAACCGCTGAAGCTAGAAAGTTGAAATTTTGACTGTGTGTTGCTGTTGGTGTGTAGGGTTGAGATAAGGCTGGGTTTTTGGAAATTCGAACTAGAAGGATACGAAAAGTACTAAATAGGGTACACTGTGTATTAGGCAAAAAGGAAGAGCTAGAACTCTGAAATTTGGAATGAGGGTCACTGATTGAGAGTTAGAAAGATGTACCAAAGGGTTTTTGGAAATTCGACCTATAAGTGTACGAAAAGTACTAAAAGTTTCTAAATTTGGTACCAATTGTATATTTTGAGTGGATATAGCTAAAATCTTGACATTTGGTACGGGAATCAAGGTTGGGAAGTAATGCTGATATAAAGAAAGGGTTTTGGAAATTCGTATCTATGTGTACGCAAAATACTAAATGGTACTAAATTTAGTAAAACTTGGATTTGGGTGAACGGATAGCGCTGAAAACATGAAATTTGGAGTTACGATTACTGTTGGAGTATAGGATTGAGGTAGTTTTTTAAATTCGTACTTATGTGTAGGGAACGTACTAAATGGTACTAAATTTGGTACAATTTAGATTTGGGTGAACAGATAGAGCATGAAAAATGAAATTTGGAATTAAGATTATTGTTGAAGTGTAGGATTGAGATATGGAGGTAGTTTTGGAAATTAGTATTTATGTGTACGAAAAGTACTAAATTTGGTACAATTTGGATTTTGTTGCACTGATAGTGATGCAATGATGAAATTTGGAATTAAGATTACTGTTAGCGAATAGGACTAAGGTAGTTTTAGAAAGCCGTCCTTATGTGCACTAAAAGTACTAAATGGTACTAAACTTGATACAATTTGGATTTGTGAGAACGGATAGGACTGGAATCCTGAAATTTGGAGTAATGTTTACTGTTGTAGTATAGGATTGAGGTAGTTTTGAAAATTCGTACTTATGTGTACGAAAAGTACTAAATGGTACTAAATTTGGTACAATTTGGATTTTGGTGAAAGGATAGAGGTGGAAACCTGAAATTTGGAGTTGAAATTACTATTGAAGTGTAGGATTGATACGTGGGGGTAGTTTTGGAAATTCGTAATTATGTGTAAATTGGATATAATTTGGAATTGGGAGAACGGATAGAGCTGGAATCGTGAAACTTGGAGTTATGATTACTGTTGGAATAAAGGATTGAGGTAGTTTTGGAAATTCGTATTTATGTGCACGAAAAGTACTAAATTTGGTACAATTTGGATTTGGTTACAGAGATAGCGATGCAATGATGAAATATGGAATTATGATTACTGTTGGAGTATAGGATTGAGGTAGTTTAGTCAATTCGTACGTATGTGTATGAAAAGTACTAAATGGTACTAAATTTCGTACAATTTGAATTTTGGAGAACGGATGGAGCAGGAGTCCTATAATTTAGTATAAAGATTACTGGTGGGTTGGAATTATGATTACTGTTGGGTGCCACCGTGGTGCAATGGTATGCACGCCCGCCTTGCACGCAGAAGGTCGGAGGTTCGATTCCCCGGCCAAGCAACATCAAACATTTTTCAACGGTGGCAAAATACCCCTCAGTTATGTTGGCGACATTTCCTGAGTATTTCAGCCTTGAAAAACTTCTCCACAAGTGGTGTCTTAAGACACGCCGTTCGGACTCGGCGATAAACAGTAAGTCCCATATCATTGAGCTAAATATGAAACGGGGTGCACTCATTGATATGAGAGAAGTCTCCCTTGTCCCGTATGGGATGTTGTGGAACAATGTTTTATTTTTTTTTTTTGTTTTGTTGGAGTATTAGACTGAGGTTTTGGAAAATCGTACTTATGTATGTGTATTAAAGCTACTAAATGGGACTAAATGTGGTACAATTTGGATTTGGGTGAATGGACAGAGTTGGAGTGCTAAAATTTTGAATTAAGATCACTGTTGGAGTGTCATATTGACATATGTAGAATTTTTTGGAAATTCGTATTGGGATGTAGGAAATGGTACTAAATTTGGTACAATTTGGATTTGGGTTAACGGATAGAGCTAGAATCCTGAAATTGGCAATTAAGATAACTGTTGGAGCGAAGGATTGAGATATGAAAATAGTTTTGGAATTGTACCTTTGTGAACTAGATGGTACATGGTACTAAATTTGGTACATTTTGAAGTTGGGTAAACGAATAGCACTGGAATCATGAAATTAAGACCTAAAATTACACTTGAAGTGTATGATACAGATATGAATGTAGTATTTGAAACTCATCTTTTGTGTACGAAAAGTAATAAATGGTACTAAATGTGGGTACAATTTCAATTTGGATGAAAGGGTAGAGCTCGAATCTCAAAATTTGGAATTAAGATTACTTTTGCAGTATAGGATTGAGATATGGAGGAGATTTTGGAAATTCGTACTTATGTTTACTAAATTTAGTACATTTTAGATTTGTGTGATCGGATAGAGCTGGAAACCTTTAATTTGGAGGTAGTTTCGGAAATTCGTACTTATGTGTATGAAAAGTTATAAGTGGAACTAAATTTGGAACCGTTTGGTATTTGCTAAACTAAGGAACTGGTATTTGAATTTTAGTATTAGGGTCAGTGTTTGTGTGTAGAATGGAGATAAGAAAGAAATTTTGGAAATTAGTGCTTATATGTACAAAAAGTACTAAGTGGTACTAACTTTGATGTTGTGTTAAGGAATAGAGTTGGGATTCGAAAATTTGGTATTAAAGTCGCTGTTGGTACGTAGGGATGTGGTTGTGGAAATAAGTTCCATAAGTATACGAAAAGTATTAAATGGTAGTCAATTTGTTATTGGATGTAAGGATAGAGCTGAAGTTTAGCGTTAGTATATGGAGGTGGTTTGGGAAATATGTATGTATGTACCATAAATATACGAAAATTAGTAAATCGTTCTAAATTTGGTATTTGATGTATGTATGTATGGAATTTTAAAATTTCGTATTAGAGTCCCTGTTCGTGTGTGGGATTTGATATCGAGAAGGTAGAGGTGTTGGGTTGAGATATGGTTTTGGAAACACTGGAATTTTGCGATAGCAGTTGTTGTATAGAGTGGAGATAAGGAGGAGGTTTTGTACTGAATGGTACAGAATTTGGTATAGTTTGTTATTGTGTAAAGGGGATGGTATAGAATTGTGAAATATTAGGAAGAGACTTTGGAAATTCGGACTTATGTATATGAATATTGTTTCTGGGGAAACAAATAGAGCTGGAAATGAGAATCCCGGTTGGTATATAGGGTTGAAAAAAAGAGGTATGTTTTGAAGCTTATACCTATGCCCACCATTTTGGTATTGCGTGTGAGAATAAAACTGAAATTATGTAATTTGGAATTATACTATTAGTGTACTAAAATGTCCAAATGTCCAAACAATATGTATATGAATATTGTTTCTGGGGAAACAAATAGAGCTGGAAATGAGAATCCCGGTTGGTATATAGGGTTGAAAAAAAGAGGTATATTTTGAAGCTTATACCTATGCCCACCATTTTGGTATTGCGTGTGAGAATAAAACTGAAATTATGTAATTTGGAATTATACTATTAGTGTACTAAAATGTCCAAAGGGTAACAAAAACTGGGTGTACTAGAAATATTAAATATTACTAAAAATTGAAGCACTAGTATTGAGTGAACGGCTAAATCCAGCGGTTTGACATTTGGGATTACATCAAAATCGTTATGAAAAGTCTGACTTGAAGAGTTTCTACACGTAATGCCATAGACATTAGGTGAACAATGAGTGCAAAAACTGTTAAATTTTAGATGAGGATGGTTTTATGTGAACGCGAAGTTACTTACTGAAATTAAGTAATTAAATTAGAGGTATGTGACAATTTGTTTACAAGAAGGTTTTTACCTGAAATAAATTAACGGCTGTTGATGTTATGTGGTGAGGTAGACCGATTTTTTTGGAAATTCGAACTAAAAGGGTACGAAGAGTACTTAAATGAAATGAAGTATCAATTAACAACAAAATGTTCATACCTCACCATTTCCATATGAAATATTGTTCATTCCTTTCCGCATACGAAGTAGCGGGCATTTTGCTAGTGGTGAATAAATTGAAGTATACGTCATGAATTAGGAAGTTTAATACCTCTGAATTTACTAAATCCGGTTATGTAAAGAAGAACTTGCTAAGTAATATCGTCTGACCGAAGCAGTCTTTACTTGGATCCGAGGTTATGATTGACTCGATGGTTACGTAAAAGCAGACGAAATAACAAGAGCTCCCAAAGGTGTCTGTCGCAATACCAATGCACAATGGTGGCACTTACAAGGGAAGGTATACTGTATTGAAGTAAGTATAAACAATTAGTAACTAGAAAGCTCTCCACTACGTTAAGTCTAATTCCTTGGAGCAGAATAATATCTTAACTGATGATAATCACTTTATACTTATAATTTTCTGTGTTGAGGTATTCTACCCAGAAGGAAAATGTAGCAACACTCTTTAAAAGACCTCCAAGGGCCGTCATCATTGCTCTTTCTATCCTATGACAATACACAATAACAAATTACAGCAATCTCAGTTCCAAAATTTGGCAAAAAAACCCTCGAAATACATAAAATTGGGCAATACCCGTTTATGGGGGGTTAAACTAAAACCTGCAAAATAAGGTAAAAATAAGTAAAAAAAGCGTTAAGTTCGGCCGGGCCGATCTTTTTATACCCTCGACCATAAAATACGTATTATTACATTGTTTTATTTAACTTGCTTTGGTGTCCGTTTAGTTCAAAACTAGTAACTCATTTTCCACACAGTTGCAGTTGACCAATCGAACTGAAACTTTACACACTTTTCAGATTTGGATGACAATACATGAATATGAAACCAAAGCCAATATGGGTCCGTTTTTTGGGGTTCCCAATGGTACAGAAACTTACTCGCCAAAAATACTGGACATATGTCAATGTTTTGATACAGCCTCTATATAGCGGTACCGCCGACTTCAGGTATTTAAAGGATTTCATCTTCATCGTCAACACTAATTTGCATTGGCAACTTGGAGTTCCCAATGGTACAGAAACTTTCCCACCAAAAATTATGGACATAAGTCTAGGTTTTAAATTAAAAATTGTGACAATATTTAACTGCAAGCGGTTTTTGTTGTTGAGAGATTCCATCATGAAAAATTATTTTCTAGTTTTAAGCGAATTTTTGAATAAAACACTGCAACTTAATTTTTTAATATTTTTATTTAGTTTTCTTTCCTGTCCACAATTTTAAATGGATATAAATAAGGTCAGAAAGTGTATCAACAAATTTCTTTAATCGGGCTCCACCTTTTTATGAGAGCTATATCAATGTGTGGACCGATGTTGACAATTTTTGGTGGAGAAATTGTGTGACAACTGGGAACCTCAAATGTCAAATTACTGATATTAGAAGTTTGGTTAAAAATTGTAGCTAAAATTCTCAAAATAACGAAAATTGGGAGGTATTGTTTACAAAACGCTAAAGGTCGTGGGTTCGATTCCCCGGCCAGGCAACATCAAACATTTTAACGATGGCAAAATACCCCTGAGTAATGTTGGCGACATTTCCTGAGTATTTCAGCAATGTAAAACTTCTGCACAAGTGGTGTCTTAGGCCATGTTTAGATTGCAGGGTTAACCTTCTTAATGAGGATTCATTTGACGTATAGGCAAAGGAACTGACATTTGAAACCCAGTGGGTTTATTAAATCCGATTATATATAAATCCGATTATATATATAAACGTACTATTAGGAAACACCGTTCGGACTCGGCAATAAACAGTAAGTCCCATATGATTGACCTAACATGAATCGGGGTGCTCTCATTGATATGAGAGAAGTCTCCCTTGTCTAGTATGGTATGTTTGTGGAACAATTATATATTAAGTATGTGGTCACAGTACTTAATATATATGTATATATAGGAACCTCAAATAACAAATTACAGCTATTTCGGTTAAAATTTTTAACTAAAAAAAATTTTATATGAGGGCTATACCAAAGCATGTAATGTGTTGACAGTTATTGGTGGGGAAGTTTTGTGGCCACTAGGAGCCTCAAATATCAAATAACAAGCAGTTGGGTAAAAAAGTGGTTAAAATTCTCGAAATACCTATAATAGGAAGGTACTGCTATATGGGGGCTATACCAAATAATGGACTTATGTTGACAATTATTGGTGGATACGTTTTGTGACCACTGATAACCTCAAATGACAACTAACAGCTAGATCGATTAAACATTTTACCGAAAATCCTCAAAACCAACGCAAATCGGGAGGTACCGTTATATGGGGCTATACCAAAACATGGAGTATGTTGATATTTTTGGTGGAGATGTTTTATGAGCTCTGGAATGTTGAATTACAGGTAGTTCAGTGAAAACGTGTAGTTAGAACCCTCAACATACCGAAAATTGGGAGGTGCCGCTATATGGGTCAAAACATGGACCAATGTTGACAATTTTTGGTGAAGATAGTTTGTGACCTCTGGAAATCTAAGACGTCAAATTACAGTTAGTTCGGTCAAAAAAGTTGCTAAAACCCTCAAAATACTCACTGAGAACCTCAATACCAAAAATCGGGAGGTATCGTTATATGGAGGCTATACCAAAACATAGACCTACATATGCCCATTACTTTTGGAATATAAGTTTGTTGATCACTAGGAACCCTTAATGTCAATTTCAATACCTGTGGCGGTACCATGATATGGCGGCTATATCAAAACGTGGACCGATATAGCCCATCATCGAACTTGACCTGCCTGCAAACAAAAGACGCATCTTCCCAAAATACAAGCGTCCTATCACCATTTTTGTGGATGCAGAATTTTACCCTGATCAAGAATATATATACTTTATAGGGACGTGAATGATTATTTTAATGCATTACAGACGGAAAAACAAACTTAATATACCCTCCATACTATTGTGATGGGTATAATAACGTCAGTAAAAACACAGGTGCTACAATTGGCGGGAAAATTTCTAAAAATCTTAAAAATTGTGTGACATTCATTTAAACGCACTCTGTTTAAAAGTCAAAATACATATAAGCTTAATATCAAATTTAACCCAACTTTTGTACCCAGTTAATGGTTAATGTAGAGTACATCCTAATGTAGGGTATAATCCTATTATAAAAAACGAGAATTGAAATTGTTGTTATAAGACTTTGACTGGTTTTGAAGTAAAAATTTGACTATGACTTCTTACCCGCCGATTTTTGACCGTTGAATGTCGATAATAGTCTTTCAGTTGTGTGTGCAATAGCAGCGTGTGTGTCTCATGGTATTTATCTCCAATATGGAGCAGGACTTTAAACTGACAACGAAAATGGATGGTGTTTAAACCAGGGTTTCGGAGTTGAAGTCTGAGTCTGGAGTTGGAGTGTAGGAAATTTTGCTGGAGTCGGTGCCGTGAAAAAAACCCGACTCCGACTCCGGGCAAATTCTTTTTACAGTGTTGTATTTAACTTGCTTTGGTGTCCGGTTAGCTCAAATCTGGTAACTCATTTTTAACACAGTTGCAGTTGACCAATCGAATTGAAACTTTGCACACTTTTCAGATTTGGATGACAATACATGAATATGGAATCAAAACCAATATTGGTCCATTTTTATAGTATTTTAACGATATTTTATTTAAATAGCATTTCAAATCTGGTAACTCAATTTTGACACAGTTGCATTTGACCAATCGGACTAAAACTTTGCACACTTTTCAGATTTGGATGACAATACATGAATATGAAATTAAAACAAAGATTGGTCAATTCTACAGTGTTTTAACGGTGTTTTTTTAACTTGCATTTCAAATCTGGTAACTCAGTTGACCAATCGAACTAAAACTTTGCACACTTTTCAGTTTTGGATGACAATACATGAATATGAAATCAAAACTAATATAGATCAGTGTTTTAAGGTGTTTTATTTAAATTGCATTTCAAATCTGGTAACTCTGTTTTGACACAGTTGCAGTTGACCAATCGAACTAAAACTTTGCACACTTTTCAGATTTGAATGACAATACATGAATATGAAATCAATCTTCTATGAGAAATCTTACTCAACATAAACATGAAGACCAACATGTTTTCTACATAAGTCCTAAGATCTTCTATGAGGAAACATACTGGACTTCAATGAAGAGATCAGAAAAAATTATATGAAAAGACCTACTGGTCTGCCTTTGTGCTGGCTGTTGTTCACTATAAATCTGGAATATTTTGATACAATTTTCCATTCCTCTTTTTCGGGTACAAATCATATTCCCGTACAAAGCCTGCCTACTTCAGAAAATCTTATGCAAGCGTTAAAATTTGGATGAAATATGTATGCAGAGAAAGGCTTGGGCATCATGGTGATATCTTCTTGCATGTTAAATTATCGTCATTGCCTTCATTCGCCGTCCACCTTATCCTTATTATCAATTCTTTCTGTTACTTGTTTTCGATGTAAGATACAACAGAATTAATATGGAACACGCATAACAAAATACCTTAGGGAAAACAACATATAATCATATATGGTCCACGTATAGGAAAAAATTAAAAATGGTGCATGTTTTATTCATTTTCAGTGGTATATGAAATTAACTCGAAGTCGACTACGTTGTCGGAATCGTGAAAAAATTGGCCTGGATTCGGAGTCGAAGAAAAAATGGCTCGACTCCGAAGCCCTAGTCATTTCAGTTTTATATAAAAGATTAGCTATTAATGTTTTGTATCCCTGTCTAAAACTTTCAAAATATCGAAAATCCATGAGTGCCGTTCTATGGGGAGCTATACCGACAAATTTCTGTTGTCAAGTTTTATTTATACCATCAACCAAAACTAAATAGCAAATTTCAGCCATTTCGGTGGGATATTGAGGCCAAAACATTGAAAATACTCTTAAAACGGGAGGTACCATTCCATATGAAGCCCTGGAACTATGGCGACAAATTTAAGGTGGAATATTTTATACCCCAACGAATACTAAATAGCAAATTTCAGCTGTATCAAAACGTGGAGCGATCTAGTCCATTTTCAATACCAAATTACAAAGCTCTATCTTAAAAATTGCGAGCTGTATCTTGATTTCAACAGACGCACGGACGGACATGGCTATTTGACTTAGAATTTTATGCTGATCAAGAATAGAGTCTCCGACGAATAGTTCGATGTGTTGCAGACTGAATGACAAATTTAATTATACCCTCCATATTAAGGTGGAGGGTATAAATATGTTGTAACCCTTGATATGAATTGATATAAGTGGGAAAAAGAAGTTAAGACAATTTCTTAAATCACGACGAAAAGAAAGAGTTTGGCTACAACTACGAAGAAAAATCGAAACAGAAGGTGGCCGGACATAACACCTAAATGATTTTGGGCGTTATGTCCGCTATGCTTTGCGAACATATCTTCCAATATTCGTTGGGAGCTATGTCCGTGAAGCAAGGCGGACGTCAGTCCAAAAAAAAACTCGGAAATAACTCAAAACAATTTTTTTCCTTAATTTCAAAATAATTTTTTTGTTTAATTTTGAAATTTATAAATATTTTCAATTGATTTGTCGATTCGTTTTAAATTTTAGAGAAGAAGTTAGAATTTAAGCGGAATTGTACATTTGACAAGGCTTAAGTGCCAAACAATGCCAAAGTCTTCCTGTAGTGCGATTCTCTAACTCATTTTTGAGTTACCGACAAAAACCAGTAGCATGAACATTCAAATAAAAGTTGACAACACTGTTCCTGTCGGTAGAACTTTACGACTACTTTTTATCGATTTTTATCGGTAATTTAAAGAAAAAGTTAGAGAATCGCTAATGTCGGAAATTATGCCAGTCAGTTCGGAGAAGATTTACCAGACTACGGTATTCGACGAAGACATTCCTTATACATAGTAATTATTAAAATTTTTCAATATAGACATGTAAATATTATTTTTTCCTAATTTAGAATGGTAAGAAAAATCCCGTTCTTAATCGAGCGATTTTTATAGTATTTGTATATTTGAAGGTAACCATCGATTTTTCGGTACTTTAAAAGATTTAATCACTTTTCCTGCAGAATTACCTGTAATAATATATGTATGGCATGGTCCAAGATTAGGGTTTCCCAAAAAAGAAAATTTATTTATTAATGGGAATACCCCTAAAACTTAATCGTTCTCGTTTTCAGTGCGACTCCAAGTTACCATGACAATAGAAAGCGTTAATAGCACACAAATAAAATATTATATTGAACATACATATAAGAAATGATAATAAAATTACTTCAAAATATTCCAAAAAGTATCAATTCAACACCTAAAAACGTTTGGTCATAACTGCCCAAACTAACTATAACTAAAATGTTTGGCAAATTGAAGAATTGTGAATTGGAAAACGAATCTTAGGAAATCTATTAAATCATTCAGCTTAAGTTAAAGCATGGATAATAGTCCTTTGTGTCAGAAACTCGCTTATGATATAATTCTTTTTTTCCAAAACTAGTCATGTTTGGAAGCCTTTTTCACCTCACGAACCGCGAAAAATGGCAAAAATAAGTTAAGTTTCAAAAAATTTGGAATATATAGAAAGGATTTGAATCCATAAATGATGACATGAATTAACGCATCCCTTAAAATAGGTTTGAAGTCAAATTTTCAATTTCAATTTTGTATTGTATCCTACTTATTTTGTCCTTACTGTTCTTAACAATTTTAAATCAATTATAAATTGTGTTATGAAATGAAAAACGTATATAAAACAAGTAAGCAAATGCTATAATCGGACGGAGCCGACCACGTGATACCCTACACCACTAAACCTGCAATTAGCTACTTGCACATCAAAAGTCCTTTATTTAAAAAATAAACTTATTGTAAGAAACAACTTTGTGCATTCTACCGTGTCATAAGACACGGTTGTTCATGGCTGAAATATGTACTCAGGAAATATCGCCAACATTACTGAGGGTTATTTTGCCATCATTACAAATTTTATGTTGCCTGGCCGGAAAAATTCATATTCAATTATACGTCAGGATGCTGCGGGTGCCTTCGCTTTCACCAAAATTAATATAACGAAAAACAACTTTAAAGACAGCTACACATTGTGCAAAAAGTGGCTAAGCGACCCCTTGCTGCAATAAATGTATAAAAATTCAATTGGACAATTGATGCGCGTAAATGCGTAATTTGCAATAATGCCAGAACTGGGAATATCTCTGCCATGATAGAGACACTATACATATATTAGGGAGTATGCTCGTTATCTAGCAGACACACCACGGGAGGCGTCAGTAGCTCTCGTCGTGAACGTATAATGCAATATCGCTATGTTCTACATCGTGAGATAGAGGCATCCTTGGAAAATTCTTCCACCAACTAAGATTTAAAAAGGCTCTTGTGGATTTGTGCAAAAATTGCGTATAAAAACGATCGCGGACATTTATAAGATCGTCACAGACGACGAATCTTCTTGGATCTATGGTTAGGAGCCCGAAACAAAACTGGAATCGACCATTTGGGTTTATTGAATGGTCCCCTGTTTCTTCGGCAAAACTGAACGTGTGTCGACTATACGGCTTGAGATATGTAGGACGGTTAATTCTGAGTGTTACACTACAATTTGTTTACCTGCAGCCTCCTGACAAATTCGAAAAACGAAAAAGGTGAATCGAATCGTTCTGCATCATGACAATTCGAGCTCTCACACATCGATACAAACCAGCGCCTGTTTGACCGGACAACACGTGGAACTGATGATTGCCTGTACCTGGCGACACTGCGTGTTGCCTAGGCCAGAAGGTTTTTTAGTGCCTGTCGTATTCCCTTTAGGAATTAAAATATGGACCAAAATTAAATTTTTATATCTTTCATACAAAAGTAATGGTCCATTTCACGCGCTAAATAATATCAGATCATCGTCCAAAATTGTAGGCATCTTCTTCGACCTAAACTCCTACCTCGTGCAAAATTTCGTGACTATTGAGCTATAATTGCAACCCTAGCGTCTTTATGATCACACTACAAACAAATAACTGTATACACTACCGCTCACTTGAATAGAACCCCCACCAAATTTTTATTCAACCTCCATTTTTCTGAGAAGCTTTCTCGGGTGTCGGAAGTGAAAATTTATCACGATTTTATAAACTTTTATACACTTCGAGTCGCAAAAATTTAAATTTTTTAGAAGAAATGCGTATATCCTGAAGCCTCCATATTCTCTAGTGGTAAATATTCTCTAAAATGTATGGGAATGGTTTATTCGTTATATCTACGACCATAGTAGACAGTATGCTTCCAAAAATTAACTTGTTGAAGGAATAAGGCAAGTCTTGCTAGGCATTACACATGAATATAGAAAGAATCATTGCCAAAGCAGGATATACGGGTGTATCCTTAATCAGAAGGAATATACTTATCGTGAATATTAACTGAAAGTGCTTCGTTTTCAATATTGAGAATATAAGCATCGATATTCTGATACAATCTTTCTGTATACCCAAGTTTTAAAGGGGGGTTCTATTCAAATGAGACAATTTTTATACCCTACACCACTATGTGGAAAGGGTATTATAAGTTTGTTTTGGTAAAAATTCCTGTAACACCGCGAAATATTCGTCGGAGACCCCCAATGTGGTATACCAATCTTCATATCTCGACGAGATAAAGCGATTTTGAGATGAGTGTCCGTCCGTCCGTCTGTCTGTCCAATAAAAATTGTAAACAAACTTCAGGCCGCAATTATGGACCGATCGTCACGAAATTTAGCAAGGAGGTCGGGTTCAGACCGGAATAGACACCTATTGTTACTGGTGATGGTCGTGAAATATTTAGCTGGTGAAATGGACCAAAAACATAATTTTTATCCAAATTTGTAGCGGTTCTGTAGGTCGCAATAATAGTCCGATCGCTTCGAAATTTTAAATAAGGTAAGAGTATATGACTGAGAAGAAGTTTGCAGTTAAAGATGCTGATCAGATAATATTTAGAGGGTTAATGGACCACAACTTTTGTGTAAAAATTGTTAATATACAGCTTATATATGTACTTCTGGAATACACACTTCGGTTAAGAAAGCTGTACTTGCAAAAAGAACCCTTGACCTTTCTATTGATGTCAATTGTGTTGGTGTACATGATTAGATAACAGAGTTACAGCCTAATATACCCAGTTATTTGCTTGTAGTGTAATCATAAACACGCTAGAGGACGCAATTACAGCTCAATAGTCACGAAATTTTTAATGAGGTAAGACCTTAGGCAGAAGATCAATCCCACAATTTTGGATGATGATCTCATATTATTTAGCGGGTGAAATGGACCATTACTTTTGTATAAAAAATGTGAACAATTTATTTGTGGCCCATATTTGAATTCTGTAGGGCATATACCGCCAAAGTAGCCTACGTATGGAAAAAGAACTACTGAATTTCCCCCTTATGCAAATTGCAATAATGTGTCTGCTAGATAACGGGCCTGATGCCTAATATATAATGGGTTTTATGTGGAGAACCACATTTCCCTCCCATGGTACAAATTGTCCCTATCATGACAGAGCAATATCCAGTTTTTACATTATTGCAAATTACGTGGAGTCATAGCGTATTAATTGACCAATTGGATTTTTTACATATATTGCAGCATGGGGTCGCTTCACCACCTATTTTCAAAATGCCGTTAAATTTTATTTGAAGTATTAATTTTGGTGAAGGTGAATGCACCCACCCCATCTTGGCGTATAATTGATTATGAATAATTTTGGGATTTTTTCATTTTTTTTGCATTTAAGCTATTTGTATTTCTATTCATTGTTAGCTACTTTTACCTATATAAATTATATAAAAGTTGAAATCAGAATAATATCACCCTGAAAAGCACAAAGCCGTGTGTATTATCAAGCATAAGTATGGCACAAGTGCACAATTTTTAGATGATAGACCTTTAATAAACTCACAATTTTCCCTTTGAAAACTTTTATATAGCATTTGTAGTGTTCAATACATTGGAGGAGTGTTCAATAAATGTCCAATTGTATTGTAGCTGGGAATATTTGTACATGTTCCAAAAAGAACCTGATATTCAAAGAAAATTTAAAGATGTAGCAGAAGGGGGTAAACAACGTGAATTTTCCAATTTTGAAATATTTGTTAGAAATGTATAGAGTTGTGCCAAATGAACTATGTATTTGGAACTATCTGGTTCACTACGCAGTTCATTTGTATGGACAAACTGCGTATTCGTAATATCACACGTTAGATTTTATGATGTAACTCATACCCTTTGGAACTAGTACCGTGAACTAGGAATAGCTTACCCAACTCTAGAAATGTATAATATGTATAATTGTTCCACAAACATTTCCCGGCTTGGCAACATCATTGTTTCAACCCCACAGTGGAGTTGGGGACATTTTCTGGGATATTGATGGAACAATTTTTATATTATTATTTATGCTTGATGTGATAAGGTGGCATAATCCAGTTATTTCTTACAATAAGTTTATTTGTTCCATAAAGGAATTTTGATTTGCCGACAGCTAATTCCCAGGGATAGTGGTGTAGGGTATCACATGGTCGGCCCCGTCCGACTATACCCTTTGTTTACTTGTTTTACATGAATTTTTGACTTAATCTTGTTTTTGATGTGCAATTCTTATATAAATCGTATTTGAAAAACTTTGACACTTCATATCTTGTATAAATCAGAAAAAAAGGAGGTTGAAAAAATTTTACCTCGTACATCAACATAATTGGCATCAATAGAAAGGTCGATAGACCGTCTTCCAAATATAACTCACGTACGCGAAATGTGTCTTCCAGAAATAAAGATTTAAGCTGTAAATTAAAAATTTCACAACTTTCACACAAAAGTTGTGGTCCATTTAACCCTCTTAATATTATCTGATCATCATCTCAATTTGTCATATACTCTTACCTTATATGAAATTCCGAGGCGATCGGACTATTATTGTGACCTACAGATCCGTTACAAAATTGGATATAAATTAGGTTTTTGGCCCATTTCACCCACTAAATATTTCACGATCATCACCAATAACAATAGGTGTCTATTCTGGTCTGAACCCAACCTCCATGTAAAATTTCGTGACGATCGGTCCATAATTGCGCCCTGGAGTTTAAATACAATATATAATAGACAGACGGAGGGACGGACGGACACACATCTCAAAATCGCTTTATCTCGTCGAGATATGAAGATTGGTATACCACATTGAATTTTTGTCAAAACAAACTTATAATACCCTTTCCACATAGTGGTGTGGGGTATAATAAAAGTTATTTTTTTTTAATTTTCTTGCATATTTAAAAAATCACTTAAATTTCACAAACGGGCTTAACTCTCTAGGCTAGGAGAGTCAGACATAGCTTCCACAAATGTTGGGAGTTATGCCCGATGGGCGTTATGTCACGGCACCGAAACAGAAGCTGTTGGCTACACCAAAAAACGCGTTTCAGAAGTGTTTCGAGGATTGGAAAAAACGCTGGCATAAGTGTATCATGTCTAGGGAGTTCAATTGAAGGGGACAAAATAGTTATTGATTTATTTGATCAGGTTATAGCTGTTACAATTGTTACTTTTTTGATCAGAACACGTACATACAAATAGGAGAAATGGTGACAAATTCAAGAGAACTGAAAAAACGGAAATGATGTCACCGAGTGATCAAAACAAATATGAGAAAGAGTACATCAAAAGTTCATTCGTAACTTTATTTACGACTGAACATCATATTTAGTTATGTCTTGACCATTAAAGCATAAATGTACATTAAATAACACAAATAACTTCATTTCTTTATCTTTAATTAAACAAAATATTTTATTGAAAAATGTACAACAGTTTCAGTTTAAAGGGGAGGGTTGAAATTTAAAAATGTTATCTAATTATTATATGAAATTTGTTGAAATACAAAATTAATGGAGTCATTGTTTGTATGTGTAGCCGATTTAATGCGTTTTGTTTGTGTTCTTCCACAAAAACTATAATAATGATTATTCTTGGCCATGTGGCTGTGTAAAATACATAAATTCAAAAAATAACATAAAATTTAAATTGAATTTGGAACTCCACATTTCCTCCCACTATGTATACATATGTATGTATGTAATGCATACATATTTATATACATATTAGGTAAACTAAACATCAAAGTTTGCTCATTAAAATCAAATTAGACTTTATCGATTGTAATAATGAAACATCCATTTGTCTATCGCCATAAAAATTTGGCCAAAGACCTCATTATATGTATATACATGACGGCATAGACAGACACACTAACTCAGGCACATACAAACACATCCAAGTGGAAAGAATAACAAGGAAAGTCCACAAAACATTCCTGATTGAACAAAAATGACGTTGTCAGCAAACAACGTCATGGTCCAACATCGCCATTTGTGATTCAACCAAAGTAATTTCCATTGAGCAAACATTTTTTGTCGCTTTCGCTAATCCAAATGTCCCACATAAAAATTTGTTCATTTATCAGTCTATGAGCGAGTACTCGTTGTTTTAATTCTCCAATTAACCGACCTCATCAGATTTATTTGCCAAATATTCACCACGAATTATTTATGGTCATGACAGATATTCCCCCCTCATTTTTATTCTGTAAAGCAGAAGAACATTATAAGTGTGACCAAATGCAGTGGGACGACATTAGACATAGAGAGAAAATAAACTACCGAACAAGTTCTTCGTTATTTGTCGGCTTTAGTTTTACGATTTAAGTATGGCATGCTAAGATACGGTCATCCATGCCACCGCATAGACGCATCAATAAATTAATGAATGGATGGGTGGTAATGAGGCACTAAGGGACGACATTGTAGACAGTCTGACAATGAAGTGTTATGATGTACAGAGCTGATGAAGCAGATGATTACTATTTTCATCCTTGCTCAATGAAATTGTATGCACATAGATACATACATACATATGTGAATCATGAGGAACATTCATAGTGTCTAGAAATAAGCTGGTCGTTACAGGAAATTGGATCTTGGTTTTCAAAAGTCACAATTTTAAAAACCGCCATTCTGTAACAAATCTACCGTAAAAAATGTTCATGGCTACAAGTGAAGTGTTACAGAAGTACGTATGTATGTATATGTGTGTGTATGAAAAGTATTATAACATTAATCGAAATGTTCAATAACAACAACAATAAGCACTATTTGCTTATTGTTGTTGTTGAACACGGAAAAATATGTAAAACTAATGTAATACATATGAAGATCTTATAAGAAACTGTCAGGCATGGAAATGGAACACAAAAACTGCCTTACTATGTACATATTCTAAGAAAACGGTTTTCATTTCCTAAGGTGTTTGGTTATTGTATTAGAGCAGCATATACTCAAAATATTAAAAAACTTTAAGTATATGTTGTTGTTGGTATCGCAAATATATAGAATAATTATTATTTGTTATTCTTCAAAATCTTGGGCTGCACTTCCAGACGAGTCCTTAAACTGCACTCTTTCCGAACTTTGAGTGTGAGGTATCAGAACGTGATCCGATGTATTCAATATAACTTAAACTAAGTTTGGACAAAATATTACGAGGCCAAAAATTTGAAACAATTGGTTAATCCGTTTGAGAGTTATCATGCACACCAGTCATACATTTGTTATAAAAACGCCTTACACAATCCTAAATGCAACACACTTTAATTTTTCAATGAAACACAGTGAGAAAATATTGACAACACCGACATGATCTACTTCGGTCAACAAATAAAATATATATTTTACAAGCGTGCGAAATATGAGTACTAAATATGGGTACCACTAAAACTATACATACAAATTAAAGTACATAGAACTAATGAGATTCTTCTTGAGTTCCATTGCTAAGTAACCAACGACAAATGTCCATATACAGTTTTGCGGTAAATCAGCGAATCAGCTAGAAATTCACTTAAAAATTGCACATTATTATACCCTCCACCATAATATTGAGGGTATAATTAAATATGTCATTCCGTTTGCAACACATCGAAATATTGTTCGGAGACCCTATAAAGTATATATACTCTTAATGAGGGTAAAATTCTAAGTCGATATAACCATGTCCGTCTGTCCGTCCGACCGTCTGTTGAAATCAATATACAGCTCGCAATTTTTAAGATTGAGCTTTGTAATTTGGTATAGATGTTACTTCTACGATGTTTGTTATTGCAATTGGGCAATATCGGTCCACGTTTTGATATAGCCCCCATTGAACGGTACCACCCGACTTTCGGTATTTTGAAGGTTTTAGCCTCATTATCACACCGAAATGGCTAAAATTTGGTACTTAGTCTTCGTTCCCCCAGAAACTTGTCGGTACAGCTAAACGCCTTAGTATAGCCGCCATAGACCTGCACATCCTGATTTTCGGTGTTTTGAAGAAGTTACTGAAATTTGGTGTTTAGTCTTCGTTGGGGGTATAAAACTTCCCCACAGAAACTTGTCGGTACTGGTTCACGCCTTAGTATTAGACAGTACCTCCCTATTTCCGTTATTTTGAAGGTTGTGGCCTCAATATTCCACCGAAATGGATGAAATTTGGTATTTGGTCTTCATTTGTGGTATTAAACGTTTCATATGAAATTTGTTGGTATAGGTCCACGACTTCATATGGCCCCCATAGAACAGTATAACCCAATTTTATGTATTTTGAAGGTTTTAGCCTCATTGCCACACCAAAATAGCTGAAATTTGGTACTTAGTCATCGTTGTGGTTGTACAACTGTCTCCCAGAAATTTGTCGGTATAGGTCCACGCCTTCATATAGCTAACATAGAACGGTACCTCACGATTTTCTGTATTTTTAAGGTTGTGGCCACAGCAACCTACCGAAATGGCTGAAATTTGGTATTTAGTCTTTGTTGGAGGTAAAAGCCTTTCTGACTGAAATTCGTCGGTTAAGGTCCATGTTTCGATATAGCTCCCAATTTTCGTTATTCTGAAGGTTGTGACGTCAATATCCTACCGAAAGTCGTCCATGGGGTTAAATTCCAGAAGAGAAGCGTACCTCTTGGTTTTCGGTATTTTGAGGGTTAGCCACATTGTTTTACCGAACTTGTTGAAATTTGGTATTTATTCTTCTTCATAAACGAAAGGAAACTAATTGTTCCATTTCACTTCGATACAACTCGTGGTGGAGGGTATAACAAGTTCGGCCTGGCCGAACTTAACGGTGTTCGTACTTATTTTCCAATATTTATTTTCCTTAAAAATTTTGTTAGCTTTGCTTAAGTAAAAGAACGATATAAAAAATGGTAATCCTCTTGCCTATAGTTTGTAGTAGCTGTTGTAATTTTTGACAAATTATGATTTTTTTTACGTTTATAGAGTAGTATATTTAATTTAGTTTTTTACTACTCGTTCCCCGAAAATGTATGATAAACATCTAATCAATCGAAAACCTTCACACGAACCAATGTTGAAAATCCACTGAAACTTCGACATACCAATTTGCAGCAAACTAGTTTGAAAAATTAATCTAAATTGTGAAAACAGCCGCCAACATTACATGAACGCTAAGGAAACCGCGGGTCTATCAGGGCCATATTGGGCCCCACGCTATCCACTTATATTAGAAACATTTGTGCAAAATTTTACGTCTTTTACATTAAAAATTTTTAGTAAAGTTCCTTTAAAGTGCTCATATTTCGAACTGTGGGCCGCGCAGTGGGAAAAAATAAAGATCTAAAATAAAAATTGATGCTTTCTTGTGTGTTTAACCATAATATTCCAACAGAGAATTATCGATACAGATCTATATGATGAAGACGCCAGATTTTCTGTTTTTATTTTTTAATAAAAATTAGCAATAATAAAATAATAATATATGTATATCAATATAGTATATTTCGTTGCAGGTTATTGCAGCTAAAATTTGCACAGATTTGTTAAGGATTATGTGTACTAAAAATAAAATAAAAATTTACGCGCCATCCCGCGACACTCCTTACATGCGGCGATCTCAAATTTACCAATAAAATATATTACCGAAAACTGTCTAAAATTTGTCTATAGTAAATGAACCGTTATTCCACTCTGGCTAATGCAAAAAAAAAAATTATCCCACATGCCGTTAGATCTGTGGACACTTTATATCAATACTGAGCTAATAATTTTTAAATTGGCGTATAAGATTTTTTCCAATTTTGGTGTGTTAGATCGGTTTTTTTTCCACTGTGGAGCTTAGTGAAATTTAATAATAGGGTTTTCGATTATTCGGTTTTAGTTTAAAAGTTAAAACATGATTTTAGGTCTATCGATTTTAAGAGTGTTCCTAAATCGAATTTCGGTTTTTTATTAAGAATCGGAAATCGATTATAACCGACCCTTTTCTTTGGATAAGCAAATTTTTGTGCGAATAATAAAGAAAAACCTGTTACATAAATGTTATGGTTGCATGGAATATTGAGATTTAAACCGGTTATTACAGCCGATAATCGACGAGGACTTTTTGATATTTTACTATTAATTGAGCCGCCCAGTGCACACATCGATTAACTCCATAAAAGGAAAAGTTGAGAAAAGCATGCTTGCAATTGTATATCTCTATATTTGCCATTGTTTATCGTATTTGTAATTTAAAGGTGCTTCTCCTTAGTAATTATATAACACATTACAAAATAATGTAACAAGTTAAAACTACTTACTTCACTACTTACTAAGTAATGGGTACGGTGGCTCAGAACATGTGTGTCCGACTACAAATCCTAGGGTTATGTGTACAACCATAGACTAATTATCGTATAGACAAATAAATACTCATGTCTATATTTCTATCTGAGGATGTAGATTTCGTTAAAAACCAACCCCATACAGTTTTTGTTATAAAATCGTGATTATTGGCATTTTTTGTTCTGTTAACAAACCCAATGTTAACAGCATTGGTGAGAGCATTTCTTTGTCTATACAATTCATTTGTCTATTGTACAACGCTCACCGTCGGCACTCGAGTCTTTTGTTAACAAAAAAGAACAGATGGTGGTGCACATGTGAGCATTTAAACAACCCTTAGTGTTCATACGCGTGGCACACTGTGTAGAGTGTTCAGCTACAAATCAGAAGTTGGCATGATCAAATTCAGAGAGCGAAATAGAATAAAAATATGAAGTGTGCCATTTTAGTTTATTTTTCAACTTTTAGTGGTCATACAATAACCAATTATTCTAGTGGTTATAGAATAACTAGTTATTCAGAGCGACATGCCCTTGTTAAAATAATGGATGAGTAGGGGTTTTGTAAGTAGGTACGACTTCCAAAGGGTACTATAAAAACGCGTTATTTAGTAAGGATTTTTTGCTGGGGAATGCCAAATTTTGTAACAAGAATATCTTTGGCCCAACTGTTGGTTAATTCAGTCTCCACAGCGCACACTGGTCGAAACCACTGATCTAGCGGCGCGAAAATCAAAAAATCGAACTATAAAATTGCAAAATATTCTCATTTGTATCGATTAAAGACACTTTGCAGACAAAGATTTTGTTTTTTCATTTTTGTTGTTGTAAATATTCACTCAGTTATTCACGATCAAATACAAGAGTTTCCGTTGCATCAGATTTTAAAAAAAATTTGCAAAAAATTAACTTCATATTTGTTTAAATGTTAAATAAATTCGTAATGAAACTGGACAAGATTTATTTTTAATTAATAGCAGAGGGTGTGATTTAAATTATAAAAATTAGTTTGGGGTCTGGAGGTACTTAGTTATATAGCAATAAATTTTCAAAAAATTCAATTTTTTAGTGTTTTTATGGGTTGTACGCGCTTGTTCCATAGAGTGCATCTTGTAAACTTGGCCGAACTTAGGTTCGAATATTTTTTTGGGGAATGAAATTGGACTCTCTGGATACGGAATAACCACATTAGGGCTGCAAATATTTGCAAATCTTTTGATGACTGCACTTTTAAAATAAGGTGTTTTTGCATGAAATTCATACAAATTTAGCTGTGCATTTGTATGGGAGCTAAATCAAAATAGGAACCTATCTTTAGAAATATTTGCAAGGAGGAGTTCTCAAGCTCAAAAAAAGTTGTCTTTTATTGTCAAATAGAAAGGTCGAAAAAATCAACAAAAATCTAAAACACGGAGAGCACGCCGAAAACACAACAAAATATAAACATGATCTACAGCAACATAAAGAAAAAAGATTTTTCCCTGAGGAAGCAATTCAGTGAATTGCGAAATATTGGAAAGAAAATAAAAACAACAACAAAACAGACCTCAAGCTCAAAAAAACTTGTCTTTTATTGTCAAATAGAAAGGTCGAAAAAAATCAACAAAAATCTAAATACCATCACGATATATGTATAAAAAAATATAAAATATTCCACAATAATATGTTCACAGGGCATATTTTTTAACATTGTAAAAATATTTATTTCAAATATACCATTATTCCGTTCAGACTAATTATTTCAGCAAAGCTTTCAATCAGTACCAAATAGTTTGTTATCTCCCTAAAATAAATGTTTACCAGTGAAAAGCTTAAGCACAGGGATAGTTGTGTAGGGCATCACATAGTCGGCCCGTTCTGACTATAGCCCTTGCTCACTTGTTTATAATATAAAATTTATTGAGTAAAAATTTATGTTTTTGATCAAATTTCTGTTCCTGTTTAAGACAAAAGAAATAAATTGAGTCAATACATTATTTCGAATATATGTACATTTGGTTATAGCGGATGTAGCATTTCGGTTAAGATTACATCTGTGAAGACAATTAAATAAATACAGCAGATATTCCTCTGCAGTATTTTCAGAACTTATTTACATGAGAATTCAACAAAAGCAGTTTGAAGCTCAATTCTTGAATAAGAATATATTATGTACGTCCTTGAAAAATCAGCAACAGTTATTTACTTCAGATGAAAATTCTAATAGAAATTTAGATTGTAATTACTCACATGACTTCTTCATACCACCACCTAAACAAACTAAGGAAAGGTATCGACATCTATCATGATCCAGCAACATGTTGAAAACAATTGAACGCCTTAAACAATAACTCTTAAAGGACAATTTATTCATGGTCGATGATTTGCAGAAATACATCTCTACACGTGAGCATATAGTGATATACTAAAACATCCTTACTCTAATATACATACACACATACTTATGTTGTTGGGAGAGAATCATTCATTGTCAATTCTGAAACTTGAGGAAACCAAACAGACAGAGGCTATAACTATTTTAGGGATATTAATGGCATTTCACGCCGTATGCGTTAATTGGTATTCCATGATAGCCCAACTTTGTGTTGTGGTTATACCACAAAATTTCCCCATACGAGGAAGCATCGCACCCCAATTCAACAGTCTGTCGTCGGCCAAAACCACTAATACAAATTGTCCCTTTTCTTT